>NC_079443.1:3057188-3199688 GCF_903798145.1 Danio aesculapii | reverse complement strand
TTCTTCACTTTTCCCTTTGAATTTAATCAAAAAAATTTAGCCAGAAGTCATTTTCTTTTTAAAAGGCGAATGTTATTTAATCTTTCAGCTGTTCATTGTCCCATCATAAATAGTCCCCTTTCAAGGCGTGCGGCGGGGCTGAAGCGGGGCCGCTAATTGCCTCCTATTTCTCCTGACATGTGGTGGTTTGGTTGGGAGGAAGCTCAGCGGGAAGAAGGAAACAGGAGTCTGAGAAAATGAGAGCTAATTATTTTCCCCTGCCTGGTGTCAGCCTCCGTGTCAGCCTTGTTTTTACAAACTGCAAGCTTTTTTTTTCGCACTAAATAAAACAAACCCGCTCTGCTCAAGGTTTTTTTCCTCTCGTCTTTTTCGCTCTCTCTCTCTCTCTCTCTCTTTCCTGGCGGTGTCGTGGTACCAGCTGCACTTCTCAAAGCCTAAATGAGACCCTGCGATTGTGCTTTTGCCCATCTGACAGCACCGAGTGTTTCTGTTAATGAGGATATCAGGGCTTAGTCGCCGGAAAAGGTGCTGAATTATGTATGAGGTGTCATTAGACGCTTACCACGCTGGCCGTCATTACCGCACATTGTTTCTGCGGCTGCTATTAGAGAACGGCTAACGTTTGGCAAACGCTCGGTCAACGCTTTAAGCCCCGTCCAGAAACAAACACACACATGCTTGCTCTGCTCTTAGCGTGAGTGTGTATGTGTGTGGCGGGAATGAGCACGTGCTTTAAGCTGTTGCCTTTGACCTCAGCACCGGGATGGCAGATTGGACGGATCATTACCGCTCTAGCCTGGCCTCTCGGTACAGGGGGGGCTCATCTCCATTGCTAATGCGAAGGAGAATGGATGTTCGGGTCTCTCGCTCTTGTTATGGCTGAGAAACGAACACGGACGTTTCTCTGCACTCTGATCTCGTCTCAGCACATCATTCTGGACTAAAAACAGGAGTGTGTGTGTGTGAATGAATACTAGAATGATTTATTCTCAAGCTTCCTCCGGGATGTTTGCGTTCACATGCCACACCTTATGGTGCCGCACAGATTTACAGCAAGTCAAACTCTGAAACCAGGGATTGATGGGAATTTTTTTGGTAGCATATTAGACTCAGCATTTGTAGAGGTGCTGAATTTGTTCTCTTACACAAATCAATTAAGTTAACGTCATTGTTTTTTTTACAAATTGAAGTGGATTGAATATAAAACATTTAAATTTTCCTTAAAAAATCAGAAATCAGGGATTTATGGGAACTTTTAAGCATATTAGACACTGACTTAAAGTTATACACTACCTGAAAAAGTCTTGTTGTTGATCTCAGTTGAAAGAGCAACAAATAATAACTGGACTTCTAGTTGATCATTTGGAAAAGTGGCAGAAGGTGGATTTTTCTGATGAATTATCTGTTGGACTGCATCCCAATCATCACAAATACTCAAGATTCTTATAGAAATCAGTCAAGTTTGGTGAAGGAAAAATCATGGTTTGGGGTTACAATCAGTATGTGGACATGCAGCATTAACAGCCTGAGGTATCAAGACATTTGTTCTGCCCATTACAAACCACAGGAGAGGGCAAATTCTCCAGAAGATAGCGCTCCTTCTCATACTTCAGCCTCCACATCAAAGCTCCTGAAAGCAAAGAAGGTCAAGGGGCTCCAGGATTGGCCAGCCCAGTCACCAGACATGAACATTATTAAGCATGTCTGGGGTAAGATGAAGGAGGTGGCACTGAAGATGAACCTAAAGATTCTTGATGCAGGGTCTAAACAAGTCTTAAAATATCTTAAATACTAAAATCTAAATTTTAGGCTTTAAAAAGTCTTAAATTTATGGAAATATTGTGTTGTAGGTCTTAAATGTCTTTTAAACAGGTCTTCATTTTTCTTTGATAATGTATAGCTACCCAATCTGGCAAAACACACACAATTACTAACAATCCATCTCACTAAACCTTTAAACTTTTTATTTAAAAAGATCAATTTTAACTCTATTTATAATAATGGTTTAATTATTTTCCTTTCAGTAACATTTGTTTAAAAGCGCTCCATGTATTTACTGCTGAGGACAGATTGTTGTGCATAGATTTAATTTATTATAGTTTTTAAAACTGTTTAAACGTTTCTTTTTTATTTTAAAGAAAGTTTATGTTGGAAAAAATGCGTGTGGATACAAGTAGAGCTTGCTTGTTTTTACACAATATTTCAAATATAAGAAATATCTCAAATATTTTACATTTTTATTATTAATTTATGATTGTATTTTTAAATGTTTTAAATTCTAATATTTTTTTTGAAAGGTCAAATAAAAGTCTCCATCTGAGACGTTTGAAAAATTCATTAGCCTATAGCCCTTTATGAGTCTAAAATTTCATCTTATTGAAAAGATCTGCAAGAAGGCTTTCTTTGGCATTCCAGATGACTTTATTAATCAGTGATTTGAGTCATTGCAGAGATGTATGGATGCAGTCCTCCAAGCTCATGATGGAGTCAGACACAATATTCATTCTGTTTCCACTGCAGCATGACTTTATATTCTATACTGGACATTATTTCTGTTAAATGACAAGACTTTACTGTCAGACCTTACTGTCCTAATGAAATCATTCAAAATCAAGGCATGATCCTATTTTATTTTGGTCAAATAAGCGTAATCTGGAGGCCTTTACCTTTCATATAAGCCACTTCTGATACCAAATGATCAACTAGAAGTCCAGTTATTATTTGTTGTTCCTAAAACTTGGATATGTGACAAGACTTTTGTCAGGTAGTGTAGTGACTTAGCGTTTTCATATGTGCTGTATGTTTTTGACCATTCTAAAGCATACCATACACTGTAAAAATGATGGGTTCCACACAATTCCTTCATGTTGTCCCAACACAAATCGATTAAGTTAACTTAATTGTTTTTACAAAATTAATGTGGATTGAAGATAAAACAATTAAGTTGTCCCTAAACTCAAATAAGTTGTTTCCAACTCAAAAGGCGAGTCAAAGTCTGAAATCAGGGATTGGCAGGAACTCTTATTTTTGTAGCATACCAGACACTGTAACTTTTAAAGTTATAGTGACTCAGCTTTTTTATACCCATCTAGTAAGGGTTTGTCTTAGCAGCTAATTGAGAGAAAATGCTAAGCTAACAATGTTTACATCAAATGTTTTTGTGAGATTTAAAATAGAAAGGTTGAGTAAACAATAGCAGAATTTATTATTTCGGGCGAACCTTCCCTTTAAGACTTTTCTCTATTCTTTGGTAAAAGTTTGTCTTAGTAGCTCATTAAGAGAAAGCGCTAAGCTAACAGCATTTACTGTTTATTTAGCAGAACTCTCAGTGCTAAGATCAAATGTTTTGTGAGATTTAAAATGGAAAGTTTAAGTAAATAATGGCAGAATAATTTTTTTTTTGGGTGAACTATCCCTTTAAGACATTTCTCTTCCTTTTGTAAGGACTCAACTCAAAGGGCGAGTCAAAGTCTGAAACCAGGGATTGGCAGGAACTCTTATTTTTGTAGCATACCAGACACTGTAACTTTTAAAGTTATAGTGACTCAGCTTTTTTATAGTCGTTTTTGATTCTTCTCAAATGTAAAACTACTGTAGAAACATGCTAAGTGAACAAATTTATCTTAAAACAATGCCAAAGTCAGTCATTCTCCTTTGAAAATGTGCGTTTAGTGTCAGAATGTCTGTCTTTATTTTGGCCTCTAGAACCTTTCCTACTGCAAGTTTACCCAATTATATGTCAGCACTCTGGGTTGCCTTTGTGGAAAACACACGTATTTGTTTTCAGTAACTCATGAAGCAAGTCAAAGTCTGAAACCATGGATTGAAGGGAACTTTTTTGGGGAGCATATTAGACTCTGTGACTTTTGAAGTTATAATGACTCCGCATGACTGTGTATATATCTGACTAAGTTTTGAAGTAGTCAATTTATCTAAGGTGCATGTCTTTGAACGGTGGGAGGAAACGGAGGACTCGGGGCAAACCCACGCGAAACACAGGGAGGACATGCAAAGTCCGCACAGAAACACCAACCGGCAAGGAGAGGGCCGAACCAGTGACGTTCTTGCTGTGAGGTAACAGTGCTACCCACTGGGCCACCGTGCTGCCAGAGAAGGGGAGGAGTAGGGGTGGAAGGGGGGATTCTTCCAAACGAAGATGACGGGAGTAAATAGCTCTGGTATATTATAGTGTTAGTATTCATCTGATTGGTGCAATATGCGGAGTTAATGCGGTACCAGCTGTGTTCAATCATAAGCACGTGATCCACTCGAAATTAGTTTATAAATAAACCACACGTTTCAGTGAATATAGGCAAGGTAATTTGGTGCATTTAAACATCTTTAGAAATTGAAAGATAATGCAATTCAATTCAAGTAAAATGTTGCAAAAAAATTACAACCTACAAAATATTCAACAAAATTTTTCAATATTTTTGCTGCTTTTGATTATTCCTTCTTTTTTAAATTTGTATTTAATAATTTTTCTATAACATATAAATTTGGCTGTACTAGTTTTTGGACCGTTATCATGAGTTATTTTGTTAGACAAGCTCCAGATTTGGCTTCAGTACTGACTAATCTAAAGTATATGCACAAATATAACATTGTAGAGCTTCCTATTAAAAATATGAATTTAAAGGAGAGATTTGTGAAGGGTGTACTTTTAAATGCTGAGCACTAAAGCATACAGCTATATGAAGGCGAATTATAGGGCGGGATGTCATATCTATCAGCAAATGTGTGTTTCATGTCGAATACGAAAGTGAAAGCAAGCTGAAATATTACAGTGTGCTGTTTATGCGTTGCTGTTTATCCTTCACTGAAATTTCCATCTGATATTTTTTCCATATTTTGTAACATCGACTATATTTTGTATTGGGCCTTTTGTTAATTCTCTCTATAAGCCTATATATAAGCCTATAGCCTTATATATAAGCCTATAATGCAGAATTCTGACATTTTTAATAGATCGATTAATTCATTAGATAGCTTTTTACAAAACTTGAAAACTGTAATGAGGCTATGTATGAGAAAGTCTGATCTCTCTAAGTTTATATTTGGTGACAATGTCTGTGGGTGCCAAAATTAAAGCGCACTTTTTCGCTTATGTCTCATTTCTCATCATACGACGCATGACAGCTGAGTGGAATCTGTGGGACTCTGAAAAATAAATCGTGAAACTCAGACCAGTGTGAAGAGAGTTTACTCGCACGTGACTTGCTTTTGTTTAGAAACTTTGCCGTGTGAAAGCGAATGGCACCAGGAACAAAAATAAACATTGTAACAATTTGAATCCCTATTACCATACAATACAGGTGTCAATTCCAGTTCCTGGAGAGCCGCAGCTCTGCACAGTTTAGTTCTCTGCTCCAACACACTTAGCTGTAGGTTTCAAACAAGCCTGAATGACTCAATTAGTTTGATCAAGTATGTTTAATTAGGGTTGGAACTAAACTGTGCAGAGTTGTGGCCCTCTAGGAGCTGGAATTGACACCTGTGACATACACTGTAAAGAATTGCTGGGTTTCACACAATTCCTTTATGTTGTCTCAACACAAATCGATTTAGTTAACTTAATTGTTTTTACAAATTCACTCAAATCAACACAAAACAATTAAGTTGTCCCCAAAAAAACTCAAGAAGCAAGTCAAAGTCTGCCAAGGGAACATATTTATCTTAAAATCAATGCTAAGCCAATCACTGGACCTTTCTTACAACACAAAAATGAACATTTATTCACCCGCTAGTGGTTCCATGCCTTCATGAGTTTTTTAATTTCTGTTAAACACAGAATAAGATATTTCGATGAATGTTAGAATTTTGTAACCATTGATTTCCATAGTAATTACTATAGAAGCCAATGATTAGAAGTTTCTAACATTTTTCTAAATATCATCTTTAGTGTTCAACAGAAGAAATAAACTCAAACAGGTTTGGAACGAGTAAAGTTTGAGCAAAGAAATGGCAGAATTAAATTTTTGGGGGTGAACTGTCCCTATAAACATTTCTCTAATCCTTAGCAAAGGTTTGTCTTAGCAGCACATTAAGAGAAAGCACTAAGCTAACATCGCTCACCTTTTATTTAGCAGAACGCTCAGTACTAAGATCTAATGTTTTTGTGAGATTTCAGATAGAAAGGTTGAATAAATACTGGCAGAATTAAAAAAAAATTTGTGAACTATCCCTTTAAGATGTCCCTTTCTTCCTTAGTAAAGGTTTGTCTTAGCAGCACATTAGGAGAAAATGCTATGCTAACAGCGTACACTGTTATTTAGAACTGTCAGTGCTAAGATCAAATGTTTTTGTGAGACTTAAAATGGAATGTTTGAGTAAATCATGGCAGGATTTACATTTCTTTTGGGTGAACTATCCCTTTAAGACTTCATACTCTGTAGTAAGGGTTTGTCTTAGTAGCTAGTTGCTAAGCTAACAGCGTTTTACTGTTATTTAGCAGAACTCTCAGTGCTAAGACCAAAAGTTTTTGTGCGATTTAAAATAGAAAGGTTGAATAAATATTGGCAGAATTTATTATTTGGGGTGAACTTTTACTTTAAGACGTCTCTCTGTTTTTTAGTAAAGGTTTGTTTTAGTAGCTCATTAAGAGAAAGCGTTACGCTAACAGCGTTTACTGTTATTTAGGAGAACTCTCAGTGCTAAGACCAAATATTTTGTGAGATTTAAAATGGAAAGGTTGAGTACTCTGCTGAAAAAAACAGCTTAAACCAGCCTAAGCTGGTTGGCTGGTTTTAGCTGGTTGACCAGCCTGGTTTTACAGGGGTTTTGGCCATTTCCTGGCTGGTTTCCAGCCATTTCCAGCCTGGTCTTAGCTGGTCATATGACTAGCTAAAACCAGCTAAAACCACCTTGACCAGCCTGGTTTAAGCTGGACATAGCTGGTTTTGGCTGGGCTCCCAGCCTGGTTAGGCTGGTCAAGCTGGTTTTAGCTGGTCATCTTCCGGCCTGACCAGCTAAGACCAGGCCAAAACCCCTCGAAAACCAGGCTGGTCAACCAGCTAAAACCAGCTTAGGCTGGTTTAAGCTGTTTTTTTCAGCAGGGTAAATAATGGCAGAATTAAAGTTTTGGGTTAACTATCCATTCAAGACGTGTCTATTTCTTAGTAAGGGTTTGTCTTAGCAGCTAATTAAGAGAAAGTGCTAAGCTAACAATGTTTACTGTTTTTTTAGCAGAACTTGTCAGTGCTAACATGAAATGTTTTTGTGAGATTTAAAATGGAAAGGTTGAGTAAATAATGGCAGGATTTACATTTTTTGGGTGAACTAACCCTTTAAGACTTCTCTTTATTCCCTAGTAAGGGTTTGTCTTAGTAGCTAATTGAGAGAAAATGCTAAGCTAACAATGTTTACATCAAATGTTTTTTGTGAGATTTAAAATAGAAAGGTTGAGTAAACAATAGCAACCCTAACCCTAACCCTATCCTTTTAAAACGTCTCTCTATTCCTTAGTAAAGGTTTCTCTTTAAAGCTTATTAAGAGAAAATGCTAAGCTAACAGCTTTTACTGTTTATTTAGCAGAACCTTCAGTGCTAAGATCAAGTGTTTTTGTGAGATTTAAAATGGAAAGTTTAAGTAAATAATGGCAGAATTAATTTTTTTTTGGGTGAACTATCCCTTTAAGACATTTCTCTTCCTTTGTAAGGGTTTGTCTTAGCAGCTTATTAAGAGAAAGTGCTAAGCTAACCGCGTTTACTCTTTATTTAGCAGAACTCTCAGTGCTAAGATCAAATGTTTTTGTGAGATTTCAAATGTTGAGACCACTGTTGTCCTCTAGGTTGTGCTGTTGGGTCATTAAAACAGCTGAAGACACAACATTCTCCATGATTACGAGCACATTTACCTGCTAAATTTTAGCCCCTCATCCGTGTCTCTCTGCAGGACTGCAAATGGAAAATGTACTTGGAGCTGGACGGGGACGAGGTGGCGATAGCGTACATCAAAGACGTGACCTTTAACGCCAACAGACCAGATGTAGATGTTTTAAAGATGACCAAGGTGATGATACCTCCATTATGTTTAGAGGAATGCAGAAGTGACATTAACTCAGTTTGTTTCCTGAGGTCAAATAGCTGGGTGTTCATCTTCATAATGTTTACTCCAGAGACAGTACACTGTAAAAAATATCCATAAATTAGCAATTGTTCAACTTTTCCCGTTTATTTATGCTTTTGAATTGCATTATGGACCCTTGATCTTTCTTTCAACAACTTTTAACCTTGATATGTTAAAAGAAAGTGACTTTTATTGTCATTTTTAATAGTTTAAAGTGATATATCGTCTGGGATGGTGTTTTATATTATGCTACATAGACCTTGTAATGAACTGCCAGTGCATTTTCTGTACAGACTTATTTATCTATATATTATTGTACATATATTAATATACATTATATTATTTCAAACTACTAAAATGTCAATAAAAGTCACTTTGTTAAACTGTAGAGTTCAATTTTCAACATCAAACATCAACAGATCAGAGATCAACATCCCATAATGCAATTCACAACTGTAAATAAACACTTGTGAATGACAAAATACAGAAGCTGTTAATTGATAGATTTTTTACAGTGTAGTTATTTATGTGCCACAGGTAGAAAATACCTCATGATGTGTTTTTCTGTGTGTGGTAAAATCTTAATTCCTCTTCAGCCTCCGTTTGTGATGGATAAATGGATAGTGGGAATATCTGGCACGCATACTGTTGACTACATAGTGAACTATGAGGTGAGTACCAGACAAAACACTACAGGTAATATGAAATGACTCTTTATTTTACAGTATACATAACCTGACAAAAGTCTTGTCGCCTATTCAAGTTTTAGGAACATCAAATAATAACTTGACTTCTAGTTGATCATTTGGTATCAGAAGTGGCTTATATGAAAGGCAAAGGCCTCTAGATTACGCTTATTTGACCAAAATAAAATCTGATCATGCCTTAATTTTGAATGATTTCATTAGGACAGTAAGGTCTGACTCTGCTTAGACTAAAGTCTCATCACTGAACCTTCAATAATGTCCAGTATAGAATATGTGGCCATGCTGCAGTGGAAACAGAATGAATATTGTGTCTGACTCCATCATGAGCTTGGAGGACTGCATCCATACATCTCTGCAATGACTCAAATCACTGATTAATAAAGTCATCTGGAATGCCAAAGAAAGCCTTCTTGCAGGACGCCCAGAGTTCATTAAGATTCATTAGATTCATCTTCAATGCCGCCTCCTCCATCTTACCCCAGACATGCTCAATAATCTTCATTCTGGTGACTGGGTTGGCCAATCCTGGTGCACCTTGACCTTCTTTGCTTTCAGGAGCTTTGATGTGGAGGCTGAATTATGAGAAGGAGCGCTATCCTGCTGAAGAATTTACCCTCTCCTGTGGTTTGTAATGTAATGGGCAGCACAAATGTCTTTTACCTGATTTCTGTGGGAATCTTGGCTCCATGTGGGTTCCAGTAGGTCTTCTGCAGTATCTGTGATGATTGGGATGCAGTTCAACAGAAGATTCATCAGAAAAATCCACCTTCTGTCACTTTTCCAAATGATCAACTAGAAGTCAAGTTATTACTTGTTGCTCTTCCTACTAAAATGTTTTTCAGGTAGTGTATGCATATATTGATTTATATAGCATGTAGCTTTCTATATAGTGTCACTTGATATGGTATATTCTGTAAGTATTGGAATGCAGTGTTTTAAATAGCCTTGAGAGCGTGTTCAGCCGGTGATGTGTTTGGCACAGGGTAACGTGAGATCTCCAAAGTGTACGAGACATGTTCACACAGTGCAGTGGAGTTCAGACAGCGGAAAAGACGTGATCAAACCTGTGGAGCTGGTCATCGAGACGGCGCCAGGCATCAGAGAGGCGCACAACAGGAGCAGATCCAACTCAGGTACTACACAGAATTATCTCTTAATATTATTCCTGGAAGAAAAGCAAATCATTCATTGCTTTCTTTCCCTTTTTTGCATAATACATATTTTTCCCAAGTTCAGTTTAACATAGAGAAGATTTCTTCAACACATTTCTAATCATAATAGTTTTAATAACTCATCTCTAATAACTGACTTATTTTCTCTTCGCCATGATGACAGTAAATAATATTAGACTAGATATTCTTCAAGATACTAGTGTTCAGCTTAAAGTGACATTTAAAAACTAGGTTAATCAGGGTAATTAGAGTAATTAGGCAAGTTATTGTGTAATGATGGTTTGTTCTGTAGACCAGTGTTTCCCAACCCTTTTCCTGGAGGTACACCAACAGTACATATTTTGGATGTCTCCCTTACCTGACTAATTAACTTCAGGTTTTGGAGTCTCTTCTTATGTTCTAAGGTGATTCAGGTGTGTTTGATTAGGGAGACATTGAAAATGTGTACTGTTGGTGTGCCTTCAGGAACAGGGTTGGGAAACACTGCTGTAGACAATCCAAAACTAATATTGCTTAAGGGGGCTAATAATATTGACCTTGAAATGGTTTAAAACTATTACAAACTGCTTTTATTCTAGCTAAAATAAAACAAATAAGGAGGAAATACTGTGATAAGTTGCTGAATCTGGTAAACATCGTTTGGGAAATATTTGAAAAAGAAAACCAAATTCACAGGAGGGGGCATCATTTTGACCTTAACTGTATGTTGACTGATTATCATGTTCAACAAGTGAATTGTGGGATCAAGATATTTGTCTAAAATATTGTCAAATAATTGTATTTAACTATTTTTAAAAGCTTCATTTTGGCAAAATATGTTGGTGCTTAGATTTTACTAAATTGTGTTTATTTATTAGTTAGCATTTTCAGTTAGTTTTTAGTAAGATAACATTTTTATTTGAATGATTTGGAATATATATGTTGTGCTCACAAATTAAACATGAATTATTTTTTACTTTTAACAATTGACATTTTTTACAGTTTATAATTATCCGTCACCTTATTTTAAGCAGTTTACTAACTTGTTACACCCTTTGAAGTACCTTGCATGCACAGTTTATTACTTCTGTGCGTCATTTTATGAACAACAATCCTGCATTTTACTAATTCAGCACCTCATTTTATGGACTGCACATGCACAATTTACTAATTCGCCACCTCATAGTAAGTAAATTGTGTGCTCATTTTACTAATTTAGTTTGTTTGTGCATCGTACACACAGTTTACTGACTTTAATAGCATTTTACTAATTGACTCATTTTAATACCACATTTAATGCACATCGAATGCATTAATTTGTTAACTTATTTATCATAAATTGTGTGCACATTTGATTTTTTACCTTTTGTGTGCACAAAAACATTTTACTTATATACTATATTTAAGTTTATATAACCTATTCACAAAGACGAGACAATATTTTAGTCTTAATATATAGTTGAACTGATTAGCCCCCTTTGAATTCTTTTTTAATTATTTCTCAAATGATGTTTAACAGAGCAAGGAAATTTTCACAGTATGTCTGATAATATTTTTTCATCTGAAGAAAGTCTTATTTGTTTTATTTCGGCTAGAATAAAAGCAGTTTTTCATTTTTTTATTAACCATTTTAAGGTCAATATTATTAGCCCCCTTTAAGCTATATATTTTTGATAGTCTACAGAACAAACCATCGTTATACAATAACTTGCCTAATTACCCTAACCTGCCTAGTTAACCTAATTAACCTAGTTAATCCTTTAGATGTCACTTTAAGCTTTATAGAAGTGTCTTGAAAAATATCTAGTCAAATATTATTTACTGTCATCATGGCAAAGATAAAATAAATCAGTTATTAGGGATGAGTTATTAAAACTGTTATGTTTGGAAATATGTTGAAAAATCCTCTCTCCGTTAAACAGAAATTCTGGAAAAAATTAACAGGGGGGCTAATAATTCAGGGGGGCTAATAATTCTGACTTCAATTGTATTTAAAGATATATATTAAGCATAAAATATATCTTATTTTATTGAAATATACATTTTTCTTATTTATTTTCCAGTTATTTTAATAATTTCAGATTTTTTTTAAATTAATTTCTTTATCTACTTGTATGTCAAATATCTTACTCGGGACAATAATAAATAAAGATAATATCATGCATTTTTGTACAGTCTCTCTTATTTTGTTAAAATTATTCACATTTTTGATGATTCTGCAAGGGGTTCACAAACCTTCAACCAGCAATGTAAATATGGAAAATATCTTTTTTACATTGTTATCTACCTGATATATTGAACATGTGCTTCATTTTGAAAATGTTTCCCAATAATGACATTTAATGTGTCCTGTTTATCTTTGTAAAGTAGCTGTAATACAGTCTTCAATGTATTGTCCTTATTCTGCAATGCCGAAGTGCACTTCTTTTTGTCTTGGAACAAAAAGTGACTAGGAATAATAAACGGCAGAAAACGGTCAGACTACTTGTTGTACAAACAAATCAGTTCCTCTCGGTTTCCACCACAGTCCAAAGACATGGGATATAAGTGAATTGGGTAAACTAAATTGGCCATAGTGTATAAGTGTGTGTGAGTGTGTATCTGTGTTTCCCAGTATTGGGTTGTGGCTGGAAGGGCATCCGCTGTGTAAAAACATAGTGGAATAGTTGGCGGTTCATTGCGCTGTGGTGACCTCTAATAGATCAGAGACTAAACCGATGGCAAATAAATTAATGACTTGAATTAAAGCTGACTTGACTTACATCGTGCCACTCTGTGTCTCTCAATCAGGTGTGGATCCCAAATGGATTTACAGCCTGAGAATGAAGCAGATGAAAGAGCAGGCGGCCCAGGAGTCCCCCACCAAGATGAGCCTTCCTCAATTCCTGTCTGTCATCAGTAACCAGTCTTCATATGCAGCAGCCGTAAGGAGATCTCCAAACCGCAGTCCTCTCAGTCCCTGGACCGACTCCCGCAGCTCCTCTCCAACTCTCTCCGTCAAACTCTCCAACATGCACCTGGGCTCCAAAGGAAGCAGTCCATCCAGCACCACCTCCGAGAGTGCTTCTGAACGCGAGCGGCCCCCGAGCGCTGGAGCCAAACACAACTACAACAAAAAACCCTACTACGATCACCACACGCTGAAGATGAGCGGCGGGGGAAGAGGAGAGGGAGAAGCCAGGAGGTTTCTGCCGCAGAGAGGATCTAGAGGCTTCCAACATGCTGGACGGCCACGAAACACATACTCATACGCAACGCCACCGCACCACCAAAGGCCCATACCAGGGATGTCAATGGCCACTGAAGGGCCGAAGCAGAAAGTGGTGTCTGAGGAGCCTGGGGATGGGGACTGGATTAAAGTAGAGAGGAAAAAGACAATTAAACAGGAGTGTAAATATCAGGAAGTGAGGCCAGTCAGAGGTCGGCCGCGTAGAGGTGGGAGAGGCAGTGGACGTGGACGAAACTGAATGTCTTTTGTGCTTTAGAACTTGGCTTTATATCTGCAGCAGTGGTTCTGGAAGTGCTTTTGCCATAGGGATTTTTTACTAATCTCTCGTAATTAAGCCTTGAACCAAACCAAAACCAAACCAAGTAGGTATCACTGGCTGCAGCCCGGAGACCTCCAAGTGAGAGGGATTACACTGCAAGTAGCCTGAGAAGGGTATAAACAGAGGTCGGAGCCAGCTCCAAGTAGGTGGGACTTGAGCTCCAAGTACACTGTACAAACCTGGAGTTTTCATTTATTTAATGTCTCGTACATGACACAGAGTCCAATAATGTGCTTCATGAATGTCTACACCTACCCCAACCCTTAACCCAACCTCGCAGTAACCTGTTGTGTTTCATTAACCTCTACACCTACCCCAAACCTAAACCCAACCTTACAGTAGCCTGTTGGGTTTTATTAACGTTTACACCTTCCCCAACCCTAAACCCAACCTCGCAGTAACCTCTGATGTGTTTTATTAACCTCTACACCTACCCCAAACCTAAACCCAACCTTACAGTAACCTGTTGTGTTTCATTAACCTCTACACCTACCCCAAACCTAAAGCCAACCTTACAGTAACCTGTTGTGTTTCATTAACCTCTACACCTACCCCAAACCTAAAGCCAACCTTACAGTAACCTGTTGTGTTTCATTAACCTCTACACCTACCCCAAACCTAAAGCCAACCTTACAGTAGCCTGTTGGGTTTTATTAACATCTACACCTACCCCAAACCTAAAGCCAACCTTACAGTAGCCTGTTGGGTTTTATTAACATCTACACCTACCCCAAACCTAAAGCCAACCTTACAGTAGCCTGTTGGGTTTTATTAACATCTACACCTACCCCAAACCTAAAGCCAACCTTACAGTAGCCTGTTGGGTTTTATTAACATCTACACCTTCCCCAACCCTAAACCCAACCTCGCAGTAACCTCTGATGTGTTTTATTAACATCTACACCTACCCTAAACCCAAACCCAACCTTACAGTAGCCTGTTCCGTTTTATTAACGTCTACACCTACCCCAAACCTAAACCAACTCTTACAGTAACCTATTGTGTTTTATTAATGTCCACATCTACCGCAAACCTAAACTCAACCTCACAGTAACCTGTGGTTTTATTAATGTCTACTCCACCTACACCACCTAAACCCAGCCCACTTGTGGCGTATGTCACTCCCACTTGGAGGTCACCCACCCTACTTGTAGTGTAATCCCTCCTACTTGAAGGTTTCCAGGCTGCAGTGCTATCTACTTGAGTAGCGTGGGTGACTTCCGTGTGGGGAGACTTTCGGCACGAGTGGGCTGTGTTTAGGGTTGGGGTAGGTGTAGACATTAATAAAACACAACAGGTTGCTGTGAGGTTGGGGTTAGGGTTGGGGTAGACATTCATAACCCACAACAGGTTGAACTCCAAGTTATGTACAAGATATTAAATAAATGAAAACTCCAGGTTTGTACAGCCCACTTGGAGCTCAATCCCACTCACTTGGAGCTGGCTCTGACCTCCATTTATACCCTTCTCAACCAAACAGCTACAAGGAGATCTCGACATTATAAACTTTTATTTGAAGAAGTACTGTATATGCAAGAGGAAGACTTTGTTCTAGAGCTGTCCACCAATAATAACCACAATCTTGATTCGAATACCTATGCAGTCTTAGGACAGGAACAAGCTACTGAATTAAGGAGAAGTTTGCCGTTCAGTAGAAGAGACAAAATACTTTGGAAGTCAATCATGACCATCAACCTCGAAGTAGAAATCACTACTCAAGTGAATTCCCCTTAAAGAGGGTCGCACACTGAATGCGCCACGCCATACATTTTAAAATTGTAAACATCGATTTCTGTCAGGGTTCACACACCGACACTGCAAGTCGGTGGCTATTTGTGGTGCCTAACTACGACTCAGGACACTGTTCCAATTTATGCCATTCCACAAAGCGCATTTGCAAAGTTTCATATTAAATAACATAATAATGACTTGAACCTTGCAGATTATTTTCATTGAGTAATGTTCAAAACTCAGCTATTAAAATAAAATTATTAATAAATTAACTTACCTTAATGAACTTCTCTAACTATATCTTAAAAATGGGGAAGATCCTGCAAGTGAACTTAAGCGAATGTGCACGTCTGGTGTGTCTTACTTTCAACTTTCATATGCATGGCGCATTCGGTGTGTGACCCCCTTAAGCCTTTTCTCAGACCATATGAAGACATTTATGGGCATGTTTACACCTGGTCAGATAGCTAGCTATCTGATTTCTGAAAACGGTTCCATTTACACTTGACCACATGAATGTGGTTCCGCTAAATGGATATAATTCCAATCTTCAAATCTTCATATTGTTTGAAAAGTGGCAAATTTATGCAAATTCATACGATTACAAACATACATTTTTTAAATGAGCAGTGCTCCCAAACCCTAGCCCTAACCCTACCCCTCATTGGGGGATAAACAAATTATATGACTTACTTAGCAGCATGTTTTTAGTTATTTTTCGAATTATTAAGTATTGTGAAATGATAATTTTTCCCATCCTAAAATGATCTAGAATCACCCTTGATAGATAATGGAGTTTTTAATAAACATTACCATTTTTAAAACAAGTCAAGTTAACACAGTTTGAAAAACAAAATCATGCTATACAATCGTTGCGTACGAAATCACATACTTCCATACAATATAGTACGCTAAAAACAGTATGTGAGTCGAGTAGTATGTCCGAATTCATATAATTCGAAAAACAGTATGCGAGAAGTACCCGAATGACCTACTACTTCTGGCGAGATTCTGAGGTCCGCATTTGATGGAAGCTACTCTATCCCATGATGCTCCGCAACAATTCATGAATAGGAGTAAAGCGATGCAACTGACACTGGTTGGTCAAGTGATGATGACAAAAATGGCAGATGTAGTACATCCAAGTTCAATTCTACTGACATTCATACTGTATAGAACGCACTTTTCTAACGGTCGAGTAAATTCAAACGCAGTACATACTGAGTAGTAGATTTTGAACGCAGCCAATGAATTTTCAACATCTGAGCTCGCAACACTGCTCTGTCTTTAAGGGTTTATCAATTATTTTGATATATCCCTGCTGACAAATCCAGCTTAAACCAGCATAGGCTGGTTGGCTGGTTTTAGCTGGTTGACCAGGCTGGTTTTAGAGGGTTTTTTGCCATTTCCAGGCTGGTTTCCAGCCATTTCCAGCAAAATCCAGCTAAAACCAGCTTGACCAGCCTGGTTTAAGCTGGACATAGTTAGTTTTGGCTGGTCAAGCTGGTTTTAGCTGGTGATTTTACCAGCCTAACCAGCTAAGACCAGACTGGAAATGGCTGAAAACCAGCCTGGAAATGGCCAAAACCCCTCTAAAACCAGGCTGGTCAACCAGCTAAAACCAGCCAGCCAGCCTAGGCTGGTTTAAGCTGGATTTTTCAGTAGGCATGGAAATAATGAATTAAGTATTTGTTTGCTTCCAGAATCCGACTGTTGTGCTTTGTTCTAAAAGTAAGGGTTGATGGAGGGTTAGACTAACAGATTTGTTTTTGACCAAAGCACTATCCCTAGCTGTATCAATATACTGTAAGTACATCCAAATGATTAAATATATGCATCTTATAAACTGACACTGGTAAAGGGCAAAGGTTCACCTTCAAATGAATATACTGACTAAAAAGTCTTCATTATTATGCCTGTCCTGAAAAAAGGGCCTTTTTGGTGATGTTTTTCCCTTTCCAGGATTAAACTTGAATATTCCTCTTTTGCGCTTATGATTTCATTGTTTCTTTTTGAGGTGTTTCTTATTGGATTTATGCTGAATACTTCAGTGATAATGAGAATTGAGCACTATTACACTGTTTAATACTGTATGTCTGCAAGACACATTTGATTATATTGTTATATATTTTATTAGAAAGAAATATTTCATTTATATGACATTAAAGATGTATTTATTATTATATTGGTGGAAATTTACACTTTGTCAGTTTATAATATATGAATAAAATGTAAACTCTGAAGGAATGCCTTTCTTGTTTCATCTAGTCTGCATTTCGCGCGGTTTGTGGCAAGCCCTTGCAAATGAGCGCTGAGCTTTGGCGCCACGGCAGAAGATCCTGTATGCTAAATGTAATATCAAACAGACTCATTTTATTCATCTTTAATCGAATAACCTCAGGCTTCTAATGTTAAACTATAAGCATATGTGTATTGTATTCATAATTAGAAGAATAACACAGCTATTGTATCTTCAACTCATAAGATGAAGTTACTTTATTAGTTGTACTCCGCTTCCAGGACTCTCGTGTGGCGCGGAAGGCAGTAACGCCCCTTTAAGAATTACCCGCCAACTTCCAGACTAAACTCTGCTGCACTGGACTGGAACACACACACATTCACGGAGGACTCGGGCGTATAGTGTACTCACACACTCTCAGTATCAACAAACAACTGCAACAATGCGCTCAAAGGTACAGTAAAGCATACGAGATTTGTTTATAACTGACTTTTAACTGTTCTCGCATTTTAACGGAAACCGAGTTATGAATGAGTGTTTGAGTGAATGAACGGTGTTGCGGCATTTAAAATGTTATTTAAAGTCCACCGTAAAGCTAAAACGCTAAATGTCCGTTCAGAGATGTTGAGGTAAAGATGTACTTATTGAGAGAATGCTGTAGTAAACTTGTGAGGCATTGTTTGGAGGGGGCAGGGGACTCCCTCAACTGATCAATAGTTCGTTAACTTGAGAAATTAACGGTTTTAAGGTTATCGTTTACTGATCCGCTTGTTTTAAAGCAAGTTTCTAAGATTTAGTTAAATAAAACTTATACTTTAAGCTTTTTATGTCAAAGGAACTTGATGTATAAAGTAATTTAACTCAAAACAAGTGACTCCATAAAGTTTTCTTGGGGGTGAAAAAACATTAAATTCGGTGTAATGTTAAGTTTTTGTTTCTGGTATATGAAATTTAATGTGGTTTTGATGTAATATTTTACTCTTTCTTTCAGCAAGTGTATGTGCAAACCGAGTAAGTCAATATTTAGTTGAAAAACTTTCAGGTCAGTTATTTTTCATGTACATTCATTGGACAGGAAATGCCATCTCTAAAATTATTTCATTAATAAAACCGATGAATAAACTGAACAAAAGGGATTACTACATACACACACCTTATACACACCCTAATAAAATAATAAATCAATATTCTTTTTGAGCCACTATATTATTAAGAGAGAAGGCTAAATTTACGTATATATGGCGAAGTTATTTTTTTTTGTTAACTAAAAATCAAGAATTTTATATTTGTTTTAAAATATTTTCTATTGTAATTTGTTAAAGTTTTCCCCTTGCCGAAAAGTTTGGTATTCATCTTACTAGACTTTGGCATCACTTAATTCCGCTCAAGTCTTTATTTTATATTGTTTGTCTAATTATGATTGGTTGTTTAAAGTCTCTGTAACTTGACATGTATGGTTGTGTATACATTGTTTGTTTGCATTTCTGAGCAACTCCTTAAACCAGCCTATGATGTACTAGTTGAATTGTGTATGTTTGTTGTGGCTGTGAGAAACTAGGGTCTCTACAATACTTTGTGTATATATGTGTGTATCAGTATTTCCCCTCACTTCTAATTTGCTGGCCTTTCATATGCTTTGGATGGCGATCATCCCTATGTCCTAATTCTTTCAAGGGGTTTATTCCCCAGTGTGATGACTTCAAATGGCTTGGGGTGTAGGGATGAGCTATTCCAAAAGGAACTGTATTTGACAGTAATCAACTTTTGTACAATCATTCGTATCCTTTGAAATCATTTTGTAGAGCTGTTTGAAGTGGCACATTTTGAGCAATTTGGTTTGCCACTACAACATGGCGGCCACGGTTGCTTTTACTCTGAGGAAATACCCTTTGGGTGATGATCTATTCCAATTGGGGATGGCACTGATGATGTTGTGTGTCCTGCAGAAGCAGCAGGCATCTCCTCCATCCACCAGGATGAACCTGCGGAGCTACAGGAGCTCTACAGTTTTGCCCATGGAAACATCCTCATCCTCCTCTTCAGATGACAGCTGTGACAGCTTCGGCTCTGATGGGTTCGGGAACTCGGTATGAATTTATTATTTTTTTCCCCCCCATTTGTTAAATTTCCTTGAAGATGCTAAGTAAGGGATAAAGTTCATCCAGGAGGTCATCACAGAATAAAGCCAGACCGGTTTATTATTTCAGACTGAAAAGCTTTATTCTGTGAAAACAACCGTCCTGGATGTAGCTTATCCTCCTTATTACATGGCTACTTGCCACAAAACATAGACATTAGACAGCATTGTCGTAATAGTTTGTTAGCTCATTAATTTAACCCAAAACTGACCAATGAAAACAGCTGGAGTATACGCTAACCTGTGCGTTATTCAGTCGCAAGGTGGCGCCAAACAATTCTATGCGAAGCTGACATTGAAAACAGCTCAGTGGAGTATACGCTAACCTGAGCATCATTTAGTCATGAGATGGTGCTTAAGCTGACAGAAATGAAACCAGTTTAATAACGCATATCGTATGTGTCGGTGTTGTTTAGCGGTTGTTATCTGGGAATAACATACCTCAACTTATCAATCAAAATCAAGTAATGCAGATAGCTCTTGTAATAACTGATCTCCATTTTCTCAAGATATTCATCTTATAGCTGCTTGTCATTAACCCTGATGTTTTCTTTTCTACAGAAGAGACCGCAGAGGCAGACAAGAAGCTCCACTCAGATGGCGAAAGTGTTTAATGTTCTCCCTGTAACTGAAGAGGAGGACGCCTGCAGCGGGTTCGAGAGTGAACTCAACGATGAACTGAAAGAAATGGTTTGTGTCTACAGTAAACACTTAAGTGTCTTCCGTCATGATCTCTTTTTAAAGTCATGAAATCAAAACTTGCATATTGATTTTGTTCGCTCACATTGCATGTTTTGTGGTGAACAATTCATCTGCGCACGTCATTTAAGGAATAAACAAGTAGTTTGCCCTTGTAATTAAAATTAAAGGCTGAAAATGCACTTCCTGTTTGTTTTAGGTAAGTTTTCAGATTAAGGGCGTACTCACACTATGCTATCCGAACCATGCCCAGGCCCGTTTCCCAGATCGTTTGAGAAGTGAGTGCTCTGAATCGGGCTCAGGAGCGGTTCACTTGGCCAGCCCTGACCCGGTTGGAAGAGGTGTACCAGAGCCCGGTTCACTTGGGCTTTGGCACGGTACGCTTGTGTGTGAGTGCAAAATGTGCCAAAGCCCGAAACTGAAAGAGAGACGTGACTTTTAAGGGACTGTTTCATATGTGTTTCTTAATCATTCTTACTGTTCAATGAACGCAAACTGTCGTAGTTTATTGAAGACGCAAACCCCTCACTGCACGAAAGCTCCGCACCTTCAGCAAACCTCCTAATTCCTGCAGCACGAGGACTTCATGATTGTTTATGAGCGTCAAAAGTGGCTGATTTGTTCTGCGGAGTATTTGACTGCGTGTCGCTGCATATCAAATGACTTAAACGACAATATAACTGAAGAAATCTCCTCTGTGTTGAGCGAGAGAGCTTCTGACCAGCGCATCATCGATGACGTGAGCGTGCACAGGCTCGAATGTAATGTGAGTGCGGGCCGTCGGGGGAGACGGAAGGGGGGGGACAAGCGTGCTTTTGGCCCAGTTCAAGGAAACTGTACATAGTGCGAGTACGCCCTAAGTCTGTCTGATGTATTGGGCGTGGCTAACACTAAACCACGCCCCTCCAGCTGTTGGTTTTGACAAACAGAAATGGTGAAAAGGATCTGGAGGTTGTAATAACTCTACCCAAACCCTTTTGCCCATCTTTCTGAATGAAACGCTTACTTTATGCAATCAATATTTTGTTTGCTAGGAACTGCATCACTGTACGAAAAAAAAAATGGCTTCAAGCAGCCTTTTAATTTTATTTTTTTGTACATTCAGAAAATGGACTCTGACGCCGAGGCCTGTTCACCGCCCAGGAAAACTCGCAAATCCTTCACTCTCCGAGTCGCCATGAAGTTCCCGACTAAACGCACCAGTCCATCCAAACAAGTGAAGCCTGAGCCTAAACCTAAAGCCCAGTCGAAAGACCCCGAGTCTGACTCTGAGGGAGAAAACTTCATGCTGAAGAGAGCGCTCAACATCAAAGAGAACAAAGCCATGGTGAGTTAGTATAATGTGCATATGTACTCTGAACACCTAGCTGTAAATATTAACATGCGTCATCTTTTTGAGAATCACCTCAATTGTTTTTATTTGATCTTTTATTCCTTATAAAGGGATAGTTCACCCCAAAATGATGAGTTCCTCTCCATTTGCTCACAATTGATCTAAACATTTATGACTTCCTTCTGTTGAACACAAAGGATTAAAGGAAAAACAGCCCTTGATTTCCAGTGTTAATGGCTGCTGCTTCCAGAGTTCTTCAGAAAATCTTGTTTTGTGTTCAACAGAGGAAAGAAATGTGGATGTTTATGCCCTTGAGTGAGATTGTTCCGTTTTTTTTGTGATGAACTAGCCCTTTTATTTAAGTTTGAGTATATTCAGTTGTAATGAAACTGTGATCTCTATCATCTAGCTTGCTAAACTAATGGCGGAGCTGGATAAAGTTCCTGGTCTGTTTCCTGGGAAAGCTGCCCTGACACCAGGCAATGTGGTAAGAATTTTACAATACTAATAATAGTGGCTAATGTGTGGTGTTAAGACTAGCTGCATCTGAAATCGAATACTTCCATACCATCATAGTATGCTGAAATCAGTATGTGAGCCGAGTAGTATGTTGAAAATCAGTGTGGGAGAAGTACCAGGATGACCGACTACTTCCTCTGAGATTCTGAAGTGCACATTTGATGGACGTTACGCTACCTCATGATTGGGGCCAGACGGAATCTGCGGATGTTTTTTGCTATTTCCGCGGAGAATTTTGGTAAAAATCTGCAGAATTATTTTGGGAGTATCATAACTAAAACCTTAATATGTGAAATAAATATGTTAACTTTTGTTTAATGTTTAAATGGAAATCCGATTATGTTCACCTTATTTGGTAAACAAAGCAAGTCTCTCATATAATATCTCTACTGAAAGACTGAAAATATCACTGTACAAACTGTATTGCACATAAATCAGATGAACATTTTCGTATTAGTCAATAATATTACTGTAATTTAAAAACTGAATAAATATAGATGTACACACATTTACTCAAGTAAATAAACAGAATTAATGATGGGCTAAAAATATGTCAAGTTCTGCGTGGGCCTACTCATGATGCACCGCGAGAGAATTCATGAAGTGAAGTGACACAACTAACGCGATAAAGACAAAATGGCGGATGTAGTTTGTCCGAGTTCCGTTTATACTGTATGGAATTGTCTTTTCTAATGGTCGAGTAGTACATTTAAATGCAGTACCTACTGAGTAGTAGGTGATTTCGGACACAGCCAATGTTTTTATAATGGAAATCCTTTGAATTTTTTGAAAATGTGTGTTTTAAGCAGACAATAAGTTGTTTATCAAATATTGAATTGAGTCATTTAACGTTTATTATATTTATTTTATTCATATTTGTTTCTCCTATCAAAATATATAGTTAACCTGTTTATTGATCTTGCCATGAAATGGTCATAAGTTGCTGATGTGACAAACAAACATGTTGATATGAACCATCAACTTTACCTTTCTTAAAGGTCCCATGAAATTAACCAAGTTTTTTAGATGTTAGTATCAGTATTGTTAGTTTAAAATGTCTATAATCTAGTGTGAGCCCAAGTGTGAATTGTCAACGTTTGGAAGATCTAAAACTAATATAAACATGTAAAGCTTGTAGTTTGTCAAGTTCACCTAAATGGATCGACTGTATTAATGTCACCTCATACTTCAGTTTCTCATTAAATCTTCTGACCAATCAAATGCTCTCCAGTGTCTGATATGCACCGCCCCCTTCAAGATGCTTCTCATTTGATGCGCTTGAGCTCAACTACTCTGGGAGAGCGGTGATGAAACCAAACCCTATTAGCTGTTTTTAAAAAGGGGAGGAGCTACTTGATGTCTCGCTCTCTTTTTGGTTGAGGTTGCGTCAAACATCAGATGATAATGCATATTTTACAAGCACTTCACAGACCTTTTTAAATTTATATATTTATATAAATATATATTTATTTTTATATATATTTTTTTTAAAGCGCACAATGGTAAGTCTGGTATAGTCATTTTAAAAATGTAAATGTAGTGCGCTTGTTTTTGTTTTAGAACTTTGCCTTCAGTCGCCATAATGTAAGAATAATTTCTGTATTTTTCATGTGTTTTGAGTTGATAATTGGAGCTGATAACTAATACTTGAGGTGATGCTATTCATTTAATTGTGGTGGGGGTTTTTTTTCTGTACAGGTTCGTCGTGTTCCCCGCCGCTCTCTGGAGCCCATTGCCGCCCGCAGGAGGAACCCAGAGCGAACGTCTCGGCCTTACACACGCTCTCGCTCTCTGGTGGACGGACCTCCATCGCCACCTCCAGAAGATGAGGAGGAGGACAAATACAGCCTGGTGCGCAGAAGCAGAGGTTATGAGGATGACTACGAGGAAGAGGTGACCCTCCTTTTTCCTCAACTTTTTATTTATTTATTTTATTATTATTTTTTTTTATGAATGATTTAGTAATTTTTATATTTGACATTATTTAAATTATTATATCAATTTTTTTTTACATTGAATTTAATTTAAAATTATAATTTCTTTTTTATAAATTACATTTTAATTGTATTTTTAGTTTTTGCTTTACTTTTTCAATGTATTTTTTTTTATTCATAAATTAAGTTTATTTTTTATGTTTTTCCACTGATTTTACTTAAACTGTAGTTTTATAAAATGGTTTAATAGTTGTAAATGAGTGTAGTTTAGTGTTATTTATTCCCTATGACCTGCCTAGACCATCACAAACAAGTATTAATGAGGAACTTCCATGTCCCCTGGTCTTTTTGTCACTGTAACGCCTGTGTGGTGTAGATGCAGTCTCAAAACAGCCAGTTATTACTATTCTCAAATGCCCTGCATGTTTGTATTCATGGTGTTGTGTTTGTCAGCAGAAAGAGCCCCGCCGGCGCAGTTACAACAGCTCTCTGACCATTCCTCATGTGGTCAGGCCTGTGGAGGACATCACGGAGGCTGAACTGGACAATATCTGCATCAATGTCAGAGAGAAGGCCTACAACCGGGCCACCGTGAGTCTCAAATGCACATCATCTGAGGCTTTCAGTGTCGTAACGGTTTGCTTCAGGGTTTCCACCGGTTGGGGAATATAAAGGAGTTTTAAAAGCTCTATTCCAGAGATTTAATTTCAGATTTAGTTTGTTATTGACGGTTTTATTGTGTTTAGGCTTTTTTTTTAAGCTCTTTTAGTTATTTCGTGCTGATCTGGGAATATCTTCAGTCAAAAGCAGCCACCAGACTGTATCTGTTAACTAACATATGATGATAATGTCAACTTAAAGATCTTTTAGCTTCAAAATGACCATTTCAGAGACTGTGTGTTCAGGTCAATGTAAAGTTTGTAGAACGACTACTGCACAGTCCAACATGGAAGAGCTTTTCACAGTCACCCAAACAGTAAGAAAGTCAACTTGAGAACAGAATGTGAGGTAAATTTTCAAGTGTAGTTCTCTGTGGATATTAAAAGTCCTGCAAAATTAAGCTAAGATTATTTTGATATTGATAAACCTGTTTTTATTTGCATTACTTTCCCAATGTGGGTCGTAGACAGTCAATATTTATGAGTTAAAGTCATGTTTGGTTTAGGTTTAAAGTGGTAACCCTGTCACTGTCTGTGGATGGTTTTCTAGCTTGGGTTTAAAGTGGTAACCCTGTCACTGTCTGTGGATGGTTTTCTAGCTTGGGTTTAAAGTGGTAACCCTGTCACTGTCTGTGGATGGTTTTCTAGCTTGGGTTTAAAGTGGTAACCCTGTCACTGTCTGTGGATGGTTTTCTAGCTTGGGTTTAAAGTGGTAACCCTGTCACTGTCTGTGGATGGTTTTCTAGCTTGGGTTTAAAGTGGTAACCCTGTCACTGTCTGTGGATGGTTTTCTAGCTTGGGTTTAAAGTGGTAGCCCTGTCACTGTCTGTGGATGGTTTTCTAGCTTGTCTTAGAGTTGTAGACTCTTCTTGAGCTGGTTTTGTTCTCCATCAGGGCTCCACTTGCCATCAGTGCCGGCAGAAAACCACTGACACCAAGACCAACTGCCGTAACCCGGAGTGTGTGGGGGTCCGCGGGCAGTTCTGTGGGCCTTGCCTGAGGAACCGTTATGGAGAAGAAGTCCGTGATGCCCTGCTCAACCCGGTGAGTGGTTTTAACATGGGTCATGGATTTACTGCAGTATCGTGGAGTTTTCAAAGAGTAATTCCAGAAGTCAGGAATTGTTGTATTTGTTAAAATTATTGATTTTTTTTTTTTATTATTATTATTTTAAAATTTGTATAAATTTTTTTTTATATAAATGAGTTGTTGTTTATTATTATTATTATTATTATTATTATTATTATTATTGTTTAAATTGGATTTTTTTTATATAAATGATTTGTTGTTTATTATTATTATTATGTTTTGATTTTTTTTAATATAAATGATTTGTTGTTGTTGTTGTTGTTGTTGTTGTTGTTTATTATATTATTATTATTATTATTGTTTAAATTGGATTTTTTTATATAAATGATTTGTTGTTTATTATTATTATTATTATTATTATGTTTAAATTGTAATTTTTTATATATAAATGATTTGTTGTTGTTGTTTATTATTATTATTATTATTATTATTATTATTATTATGTTTAAATTGTATTTTTTTTTATATATATAAATGATTTGTTGTTGTTGTTGTTGTTGTTGTTGATGATTATTATAATTTTTTATTTATTTTTGTTTCATTATGATTTTGTATATTTTATTCATTATGGTGGGTTTTCTTTAAATGTATGTATTTTATATTTAATATTAAATTTTTTATTTATTTTTACATTTTATTTTTTATTATTATGTTTGGATTAAGTTTATTTTTTATATAAATGATTTTTTTTATTTTATCTTTATTAAATTATGATTTTGTTTAAATATTTTAAAATGTGTTTTTTTTATTTATGATAATGGTGGGTTTTGTTTAAATGTGTTATTTAAATTTTATATTTAAACCTTTTTTTTTTTTTTTTTTTTGCTTTCACACTCCATCAACCTGTCCATCACATAAGTCAAATGCAATCTCCAGACTACCTGTTGATTTAAGGCTAACATATCAAAATACTAAATGTTTAAGACCTTCAAAAATGGTCACTGCACAGCCACACAAACAGCAAATACTTTTGTATTTTTTTTATTTTAAATTATTAATATTTTTATATATATATATATATATATATATATATATAATTTATTTGTATTTTTTTTTATCTGAATTATCCAGTTGAAGTTGTGCAAAATTATATTCACGCTAGCTGTTCTATATTGTTTTTGCAAGCACAACAGTAGTTGTGTGTTTTTTTTTTTTTTTTTTTTTTTTTTTTCTTCTTCTCCTCCTCTTCCTTTCTCCTCTCCTCCACTCTTTAGTCAGGGAATTTAATGCGTGGCTTAAAGTGGGAAGCTGGTTTTTATGCTCGTTTACCACCACAAGCTCTGATTTCATCAGCTAGTGTCTCTCGAATTGATCACGGCACATCTTTAAATCCCGTGTTGTGCTTTTCTTGTAGGAGTGGCTGTGTCCACCATGTCGAGGCATCTGTAACTGTAGTTTCTGTCGTGCCAGAGAGGGGCGCTGTGCTACAGGTGTGCTCGTCTACCTGGCCAAGTATCATGGATATGACAACGTCCACTCTTATCTCAAAAGGTAACTGCACAAACACACACAGTGGAGCTGATGATGCAAACCTTAAATGTTTATCTTTGAAAGAAACATTCACAAAACATCTTAAGACTAAAAGTCGGTCCTTCCAGGCTATTTTAGGAGAGAATCTTCAGTCTAGTGGGTGTCAGTCTTAAATAGAAGACTCTTGAAATGTAGTTTTGCACTGAAAGTAGCTTCTAATGTTTCACTGCTTAGAAGTATTAAGAGACTAATAAATCACCAAGAGCAAACCTTCCTAAAATGGTTGATCGCAGTTCACCCGGGAAAGATTAAGAAATTACTGCCTTTAATTAATTACCTTTAAAAATGTTCACATACAGTTAGAAATACGTTTTAAAATGTATGATAAAGGACATGTTTGGTCTAGAAATACAGATTTGGCCATTTTATATATATTTTTTAAATGTATAAGCGTATAAAAATAGATTTGCTTTTAGTAAGATTTGCATAAACCTAGTTGGATACACGTATATTTGTTTAATGCAAATCTTCACTTTGCTTTTATTTTCACAATCTTTATCTGAATGTGGCTATTTTCTTATCTGTTTAAGACTTTTATCCTGCTTCTTACACAGCTACTTGTCACAAAACAAATATTAGACCCAAAACATTGATCTGAGCCATGTAAGTTTACAAATTTAAGGCAATGCTGACAAACTAAAATGGCTGAATGGAGTATACATTAACCTGTGCATTAATTAGACACTAGATGGCGCCAAACAGTGGCATGACGACATAAATATGGATGTCAACGTATTCACTATCCCCTTTTACACAGTGATACCGGTAAATATCCGGATAATTACCGTAATGACTTTTACCAGTAAATTCACACCGGATTTTTCCGGAAAAGACTGTTCACACATCCATTTTAAAATACCGGTAAATTCTGACATCATTAACCAGAAATGAGTTCTAAATGGCTGCGCTTGTATATGTAATCATAGAAGGGATCGGGCTTTTGTTGATGGTACATAATGTATTCGTGTATGTG
This sequence comes from Danio aesculapii, assembly GCF_903798145.1. Taxonomy (NCBI): domain Eukaryota; kingdom Metazoa; phylum Chordata; class Actinopteri; order Cypriniformes; family Danionidae; genus Danio; species Danio aesculapii. The sequence continues at coordinate 3,171,372 of NC_079443.1, read as the reverse complement.
CGCTGGCGCTCACCAGCTGCTTCACGTGCACACACGTCAAGCAGCCGAGGCAGAGCTTGAAGGTAAACAAAGAGCGGTTTAATCTTAAGCATTTTATCAATAATTTTTCACGCAGTTGGCATTAAGAAACATGGGTTATCTGACTAACATCTAGCAGCTAAATGCGTCTGAAAAATATTCAAAGGCTTTTATTTTCTTAAACTGAGCACATGTGAATGTGTCTGAATGTTCTGATTGGTTAGAGTAGACCTCCCACGTCAGGGCGTTTTGGACCTGAACACACTCTTTCTGGCAATTTTCTTTGTGTTCACAGCGCAGCATTGCCGGCAAATTACTGGTAATGTTACAACTTCCCATTCTGGAGAATTGTCAGAATAAATTTACTGGTGTTTTCAAAAAGGGCCTGTTCACACATCACCCCTCTCTGGAAAACTGACTGTAATTTGCCGGAAGAGTCTGTATGTGTGAAAGGGGCTACAGACTCGATGATTCAAAGTAGTCTGTGTTGTTCAACGGTTGTTTTCTGGGAATAACATGCCTTGGAATGTTGTGACCAATCAGAATCAAGTGTTTCTGACAGCCGTCTAATAATTCCCTAAATTGTTGCTGACTTGATTGTGAAAGTGTAATGCTGAACTTTTGTTTCTCTCTCCGCAGTCTAAAGAAGGAACTGGAGGAAAGTGAATAAAGCCGTTTACTCCATCCATAGCTGACGTCATTCTCGAGTGATCCATAATCTCCAGAGCTTCAGAGACCTGCTGCAGGTTCCGTTAGTGTAGACTGTTATGATTGTCTACATGTTCCTTTAATTGACATTGTTTTAAATGTGTAATTTTTTTTTATTCCCTTCTGAAATTGGAGCGTTTATCTCTGTACTGTATTGGTTGATCTTTGCTGCAATACTTGTTTTTAATGTGTTTTTACCGCGTTCTTTTCGGTCAGTGGGTTTGCAGACGCTGTTATGACGGCGTGTTTTTACTGCTGTAGAAATGGAATAAAATCTTGACTTTTTAACTTCTGCCATCTTGTGTGTGTGTGTGTGTGTGTGTGTGTGTGTGTGTCAGTGAATTGTGCTTTTATAGAAAGAAATTACAATCAGAAACCACTTTCTCTGTGTGAACCAGAAGCTGCTGAGATTTTTATTTCAGTATGTTGATGTACTACCAACTTAACATTGAATATTAAGTAGGGGACGGTTTCTTATTAATATCAAAGACTATAGAAAATCAATAGACGTTACCCTAGAGCGGACATTTGTGCTGCGTTAACCAATCAGGAGCTTGCTCTTGGAGGGGCGTGATTATGACATGGTGCCTGTTGTTGGTGTCCAAAGGGGAAATGCTCCCCAGTGATGTGGAAATCACTGGATATTTTCTCTGTCAGACCATTCTCTGTAAACCCTAGAGATAGTTGTGCGTGAAAATCCCAGTAGATCAGCAGTTTCTGAAATACTAAGACCAGCCCGTCTGGCACCAACCATCATACCTCTTTCAAAGTCACTCAAATCACTTTTCTTTCACATTCTGATGCTCTGTTTGAACTGCAGCAGATCGTCTTGACCATGACTAAATGCATTGAGCTGCTGCCATGTGATTGGATGATTAGAAATTTGTGTTAACGAGCAGTTGGACAGGTGTACCTAATAAAGTGGCCAGTAAGTGTGTATTATTTCAAACCACTCAATGTCAAACGTCACTTTGCTAAACAGCAAGTTTCAACATCAAAAGTCGACAGAGCGGAGATAAAAGTCCCAATGCATATTTTTTACACCAATACAACTATTTCAGTTGAGGTGCAACAGTCTCGTTATCCGAAAAAGTAACCTTTTGGTTTTTTTTTTTGGTCAATTTTAAGTCAAAATTATATATATTTTTTCATTTATTATTATTATTATTATTATTTATTTTCTTTTTTTTTTTTCAAATATTTCCCGAATGATTAAGAGAATTTTCACAGTATTACCTATAATATTTTTTCTTCTGAAGAAAGTCTTTATTTTTTTTTTATTTATTTATTTTTTTGGCTAGAATGAAAGCAGTTTTTAATTTAAACCATTTTAAGGTCAATATTTTTAGCCTCCTTAAGCATTATTTGTTTCGATTTGTCTACAGAATAAACCACTGTTATACAATGACTTGCCTAATTACCCTAACTTTAACCTTTAAATGTCACTTTAAGCTGAACACTAGTATCTTGAAAAAATATCTAGTCAAATAGTATGTACTATCATCATGGCAAATATAAAAGAAACAAAAAAGGGGATTTTTCCAGTTCCTGTATTTATTTACCATATTAATAGAGAATCTCCTCGTACATCTGACACCAGGACACCCCATCCAGATTTTCAAACATTACAGCAGCGAGAGTCCGCCTCGACATCCATTTCGGCAGAGATTCAATCAGAAAGGAATATTGCGGTTATTTGAACATGCCCTCAGCTCTTGCCCCCCTGTGCCCCTGTGGGTTAAGAGGGCACGAGGAGGGGGATGTTGGGTTATTACCACAACCCCCCCATCCCATCCGAAACCCTGCAGAGGAGAGCCCAGCGCTGTGATATACTGCAGTCTGCTCCTGTCCCTCATTAGAGAGCTCTGCCACTAATGGTGTGGAAATAATTAGCAGACTCTAATGGGAAATCTTATACCTGTGAATCATTTTTCCCTGTTAAAACTCCTCCGCTCGATCGCTCCTTCTTTTCCTTTTTTTTTTTTTTTCTTTCTCTCTTGTTCAGATCACCTTGCTGATATCTCTGACAAGACCGGTATTAATACAGCTTTCAAGTATTTGGAGTATGTATAGCTAAGCTCCATACACTGTAAAAAATATATATGTTAATTAAAAGTTTATTTACGATTGTGAATTGCATTATGGGATGTTGATTTCTGCTCGGTTGACTTTTGATGTTGAAAATTCAACTCTACAGTTTAACAAAGTAACTTTTATTGACATTTTAGTCATTTGAAATAGTATACAAAATAAATTATACAGAGAACTAAGTCTGTAAAATCACAGAAAATGTACTGGCAGTTTATTACAAGGTTTTTGTAGTGTAATTTAAAACAACCCAGACAATATAGCACATTAAACTATTAAAAATGTTCATAAAAGTCACTTTTTTTTAACCTTTCAAGGTTAATAGTTGTTGTAAGAAAGGTAAAGGACACATAATGCAATTCAAAAGCATCAAAAATTGAGGAAATAAAGAAAGACGGAATAATTTACGGATATTTTACAGTGGTTTCACCCTCCGTTTTCCATGGTAGGCTATACCGACCAATTACTGTTGAGGGTTGAAGCTGTTTAAAGCTAAGAACTGTGATTTCTACCCAGCCTGATCTCACGAGAAAACGTAGGTATTTTACGTTTTGACAGTTTTGTGGCTAATTCGTACGAATGCGTGGCACCTAACCCCACCCCTAAACCCAACCGTCATTGGCGGATGAGCAAATCGTACTAAATTGTATGAATTAGCCACTAAATCAAAAAGTTACGAATTGCCGTGAGATTGTGTTGTTTCTAACCTAAAGTGTCCACGATGGCAAGATTATTTTAGTAAAGAAAACTAAAAAAGTAAAGAAAATACACATGAATAACTAAAACGAGCTGAAGCTAACAATAATATTAACAACAATAACTGAGAAATGAACTGAACTAAAATTATAATGCGCAAATATGATTATTGTTTTTAGATAAAAAATCGGAACTTTTACGTTGTCAGTTTAGTTTAATTTCATTAGGGGATGAGCAAATCGTACCAAAATGTACAAATCATTTTGTACGATTTCATATCAATTTCAAGATTATTTTAGTAAACGAAAACTAAATATCAAAAAACATTTTCGTTAACTAAATTAACCTAGCAGAAACACAACGTCATAAGTCGTTAACATTAGGTTAGATTTGCGTCCCCAGCATCTAAGGACGTTATTTTGATGTCCAATAACGACGTGAAATGATGTTGATTTTCGTTGTGTTGGAAAGTGACCAAAATCCAACGTCGAGCCAACATCTTAAACCAATGTCATATTGACGTCAGATACTGACATTTATTCGTCAGGTACGCCAGTCGAAATTCAATGTTACAACGTCAAGTTGATATTTTGTTGTTTTTAGGTTGCGTTGGAATGTAAACAAAATGCAACGTCTGTTCGACATTGCACATTGATGTCGGCCTTAGGTTGGGTCAACCCGATTTTCTTTTTCAAACAAAATGCAACGTCCCACAACGTTGAGGTATAACATCAACCTGATGTCATGTTGATGTCCTGTACCTGCTAGGAAATGAAATACACAATCGATGAAAAACTAAAACTAACTGAAGCTAACAATAATCACTGAAAGATGAACTGAAATTAAATAATTAGCAAATGTTATGGTTTTTATAATTAAAAATTGAAACTGCCAGCCTTTTACGTTTCGTCAATTTAGTGGCTAATTTGTACGAATTCATATCATTTTTGTTGTACAAAAATGTACTATTTTTAAAAGGAGGCGTGGCACCGAACCCCACCCCCAAACGTCATTGGGAGATGAGCAAATCATACTAAAATAAACAAATCAGGTCGGTCAAACTCATATGAATTAGCCACTAAATCAAAAAGTTGTGAATTGGTGTGAAATAGCGTTGAAATTGCAATTATTTTGTAATTTTTAAGGTTAAAAGTTATTGAAAGAAATGTCAAGGACCCATAATGCAATTTAAAAGCATAAAAAATTGACAATACAGAAAACTGATATGTTTTACAGTATGGTTTTACCCTCAGTGTTCCATGGTATACCAACCAATCACTGTTGTTGGTTTTCTTTGCTAAAGTATTCACTACACCATGACTATTTAAGTAAAGGAATACTAAATGTCAAAAAAAAAAACATTTTTATCAGTTAAGTTAACCCAGCAGACACACAACATCATAAGACGTTAATATAAGCTTAGATTTAGGTCCACAGGACGACGTCAATTGACGTTGATATTTTGTTGATTTTGTTTGTGTTGGAAAGTGACCAAAATTCAACGTCAAAGTCGTCAAATACTGACATTTATTCATCAGGCTAAAATCCAAAGTCTGATAGACATCATATTGGTAACGTCCACACAACGTCAAGTTGTACCATCATTAGGCGTTGATATTTTGTTGTTTTTAGGTTGCGTTGGAATGTAACTAAAATGCAGCGTCTGTCTAAAGCTGGTTCTGACGTCAACCCGATTTTCATTTATAAACAAAACGCAATGTCCCACGACATTGGGGTACAACGTCAATCTGACGTCATGTTGATGTCCTGTGCCTGTAGAAACTGCTACATCTGCTAAATCTGCTTCCTGAAATGGGTCGCTGTTTGACCAATTCCCTGTAAAGAATCCCAGCAGGCAAGGTGATGTCAAAATGATATTAATAAAATGTAAAAAAAATTAATTAATTTGATGCAAAAACCTTTACGTTCATTTGACATCCACACATTGATGCTCTATGACCACCAGAATAATGACCCAAAATATAATAAAAGTTTTGTGTATCTGAAAGCATCAATTCAAAAGACTAATTTACACTGGATTTTGTTTCCCAACAATCAACACTGCTGTCAAAAGACACACCAGAAATCATTTGGGACAGTCCTAGACGCCATACTAGACGCCATTTTAGATTTGATCTTCAGTTTGCATGTTCTCCCCATGTTGGTGTGGGTTTCCTCCGGGTGCTCCAGTTTCCCCAAGTCCAAAGACATGTGGTATAGGTCAATTAGGTAAGCTAAATCGTAGTGTATGAGTTTGAATGAGAGTGTCTGGGTGTTTCCCAGTGATGGGTTACAGCTGGAAGGGCATACGCTGTGTAAAACATATGCTGGATAAGTTGGCGGTTCATTCCCCAGTGGCGACCCCAGAATAATAAAGGGACTAAGCTGAAAAGAAAATGAATGAATGAATGATTTGATGCCAAAACCTTGACGTCCATTTAACATCCGCACATTGATGCTTATGACCGCCAAAATAATGACATGAAATATAATAAAAGTTTTATGTATCTGGAAACATCAATGACAAATTTATACTGGATTTTGTTCCCCTACAATCAACACTGCTGTCAAAAGACACACCAGAAATCATTTTAGACAGTCCTAGATGTCAGACTAGACACCATTTTAGATTTAACCTTCAGTTTGCATGTTCTCCCCATGTTGGTGTGGGTTTCCTCCGGGTGCTCCAGTTTCCCCAAGTCCAAAGACATGTGGTCAATTAGGGAAGCTAAATCGTAGTGTATGAGTTTGAATGAGAGTGTCTGGGTGTTTCCCAGTGATGGGTTACAGCTGAAAGGGCATCCGCTGTGTAAAACATATGCTGGATAAGTTAGCGGTTCATTCCCCAGTGGCGACCCCAGAATAATAAAGGGACTAAGCTGAAAAGAAAATGAATGAATGAATGATTTGATGCCAAAACCTTGACGTCCATTTGACATCCGCACATTGATGCTTTATGACCGCCAAAATAATGACATGAAATATAATAAAAGTTTTATGTATCTGAAAACATCAATGATGAATTTACACTGGATTTTGTTCCCCTACAATCAACACTGCTGTCAAAAGACACTCCAGAAATCATTTTGGACAGTCCTAGACGCCATACTAGACGCCATTTTAGATTTGATCTTCAGTTTGCATGTTCTCCCCATGTTGGTGTGGGTTTCTTCCGGGTGCTCCAGTTTCCCCAAGTCCAAAGACATGTAGTATAGGTCAATTGGGTAAGCTAAACCGTCTGTAGTGTATGAGTTTGAATGAGAGTGTCTGGGTGTTTCCCAGTGATGGGTTACAGCTGGAAGGGCATCCGCTGTGTAAGTAATAAAAGTTTTATGTATCTGAAAACATCAATGACAAATTTATACTGGATTTTGTTCCCCTACAATCAACACTGCTGTCGAAAGACACACCAGAAATCATTTGGGACAGTCCTAGACGCCATTTTAGATTTGATCTTCGTGGAGATCAAATAGACTAGATTTGTAGATTTGTTCATATTTTTTGATATTGTTAAGACACAAAAGTGGCCGCTGGGGTGATTTGAATGAATGGATTCACTGAAATACTTGGGCTCATCAAGTTTCCCATAGTTGTGTACTTGTTGACCATGTTGTTTTACAGTAGCTGTGTATTGAACAGGTGAGTAACATGTCTTACTGGTCTCTCTGCGCACTAATTTGAGGTTTCATGCCTGTTTTTCCCAGAACGCTCCATTTTTAATTCTGAGAGTGAATCTTTTTGGGATCTGCAGGAAACAAACGCTTCAAAAGTATTTATTTGCATAATAAAGATGCACTCGAAAATACTGGTATTAAATACCAATGATCATCCACTTTAGGGTGATGAATATTTAGGGAAATAATTGTTTACGACGCTCGAGCGTCGAGCTGATCTGGTAATCAGGCTATGAAATACAATATTTATTCATTAGAGCGAACTTAATGAGGCCTCGCGGCGCTAATTATGAAAAGCAGCGTAGCGCTAAATGAGCGCGTGAGAGACGGCGCGTGCGAGAGGGAGAGAGAGAGAAAGCGCGCGCTTTTCTTACCTGCTTCCCGCGCTGCAGGGTCAGTGGAGCCCGCGTGATTATATGTGATGATGGCCCTATAAACACCGCAGCACAGACCGGCTCAGGCAGTAGTGGTCGTAACTGCTGTTGTATCCATGATTAATAATTATGTAGAATATTGAGTATTTATTATGGGCGCTTTTCATTGCTCATTGTTCAGATACGCGTGCTTCTGTTTGCCTGGTGAGAAGAGAGACCCGAAGAGCAAATTGCTCACACAGTCTCCCGCAGTTAAACATTGATTGAAAGAGCAGGAGGAAAAGAAGGGGCGAAATTAGATTTCTAGTTGCTTTATAGGAGTATGGGAGAAAACTGACTCTAATAAGATATCGGTATATTTCCCATTTATTAAAGGGAACAGGGTGTTTTAGTGCATTAAAATATATTACCATGCACTGTATGCTCGTGGGCTCTCACACTGACTGACTACAGCTACATAAAATGACAATATTAATAATAATAATACTACTAATAATAATAATGTGAATGAAAAAAGTACAAATGTAAAGCATAATACATAATAAACTACAATATATTATCTGTATTGACACATCGAATGCATAGTGTGGAAAACTTTATGAGGGAATGCCACATGGCACAATATAGACCCCATAAAGTAGTAAATACTGTAGTGTTTTTGTATCATACTATAGTAAATTCTATACACTCTAAAAAATGCTGGGTTGGTTTTTTAACCCAAATGCTGGGTTGAGACTGCTAGGTAACAAAATTGGGTTGGGTTAAAAATCGGTCTTGATCTATAACCCAGCAGTGTTGGGTTGGAAAACGCGGATGTGAAAGAGAGCACGCACGTCACGTCTGCATGCAGACACATCAGCGTGAGAAACCGCCATTTTCTTTCGACTTTCGAGGGAAGCGAGCAAAATTTTGTCTTGGACGTAAGTTGTTTAGTGTGTATTTAACAATTTTTATAAGAAATAACACGCATAGTTTACTCTATCATGTATATGCACGTGCTTTTTTTAAACCTAACGACTTAGCATCACGGCCGACCTGTCTCGCCTCACGGCCGACCTGTGATCGCCCCCCTATATATTATGGTATTTACAACTCTTTGTTAATGAATGCTACAGTATACTGTCGTATTAACAACATTGAACAGATAAACTGTAAGAAATACTAGTAGTATTTGAGTTTTTACTACACTGTGGTGAATTGTAGTTTAATATTACCTATACACAAAGTACAGTAGCCTATTGGCTTATTTGATTATATCACAGTTGTTGTATTTCCATAGGGACAGATTATTTTAAATACTACACTCTAAAAAACGTTGGGTTATTTATTTAACTCAGTGGTTGAGTTAAAAATATTTGGTGCTTTGTTGGGTTTTTTTAAACCTTTTATCGGGTTATTTACTTAACCCAATGGTTGAGTTAAAAATATTTAGTGCTTTGTTGGGTTATTTTAAACTGTTTGTTGGGTTATTTATTTAATAACTCAACTTGTTGGGTTACAATTTTTGAATCCTGCATAACAGCTGTTTTAATCCCAATTTGTAGCATTTCACCTTTGATATGAGGGGCTTATTTTGAGTTTAATTATTGTTTTTTTTTTTTTCTGTTTGATATAAAGACAGACTTGTAGATCCCGCTTTGGAGATGGTGCTTTAACAACTCAGCCAGCTACCATTTCTCCACTGCCATACAGATTGTGCAGCAAGATGGTTCGGCCCTCATACCAGGAGGCAAAAGAAGAATTTGTTGATTTGTGACTTCTAGGTGCATTATTTATGACAATAAATGTTGGACATTATTTAATTCAAGTGTGTATACTTTTATTTCGTTCAGTACTTAGAGGAGGAGAAGCAACAGAGACAGAACCCTCTTGTCCTGCTGCTTGGGGATGAACTAAACTGCTCTCAGGCGTTTGTTATTGTGGAAGGAGTGGCACTAATTTCATGGATTTAAATAAAGCTTTGCCAATGTAATAAAAGCGGTGTATTTTTTATTTACATATAAAGATAACTACTACTACTATAATAATAATAATAATAATAATTTATAATTATATAGTGGTTAAGCCACTTTTTGGCAAAATAACCCAACAAATTAGTTATTTTTATAACCCAAATTGTTTGGTTAACCTAATCAACCCAATGGATTGGGTTAAAATAACCCAACAGAAGGTCGGTGCCAAATTGACCCATCTAAGGGTTACCTGTTGGGTTATTATTAACCCAACTGTTTTAAGTGAGTATAGTATGGTTCAAAAACACTATAGTATCTATTTTTTTTAGATGGAAACGCTCTGAACGTCCAGTGTGAGCAAAATTTCTATTTTAGGTCAAGTCACTTTTATTTATGTGGTGCGTTACACAATACAGATGTTTTAAAGCACCTGCACAGTATTAAAATAATAATAAAAAACAGAATAAGTGACACAAATCTTCACATATGAGTGAAATCCGATTGTAAAACAGCTCTTAAATAATTACAGTGTAATTAGCAGCTCAAGTCATTTAAGTGTTGATTCAGTTGCCCAACTTTAGCTCCAAATGCGTAATGATAATAATGATAGTATTATTAAAATAGTATTCTTATTGTTTCTGCAGCTTATGTGTATATTCATTAAATATTTAAAGTTAAACTTGTCCTGGTTGGAGAACAATTGATGTTTGAAATGTTTATGAACTATCATATCAACTTGTTTGGAAATGTAAAAACAAAACGTACATTCGAATATTCTTTTGGAAAATTAACTATATTTTTACCACAAATGAATCAGAAAAAAACATGGTTAATGTGGTTAACATGGTTAACTATAGTTTATATAAACACAGCCATTTTGCAACACTAACTATTGCCTGTAGCCTGGTATCTGTAGTAAGCCTATATGTTAAACAACATTTTTACTATAACAAAACCTTTATTTCAAATATATATATATATATATATATATATATATATATATATATTAGGGCTGCACGATATTAGAAAAATCTGATATTGCGATATTTAATTTTTTTCAAATAAATAAATACAGTTTGACAATGTGGTTTAAACGGCACAATTTGACAGTTTTCTGGGGAGATTAACAGCATTCAGGTACAGAAATTTAATTATCACAATGCAAAAACTAAATTTTCTTACTTTACTTTGTCTCATTTCTTGTCCAAATATCTCAAAATTCTTGTAGATCAATTGAAATTATTGTTTTGTTTTCACCTTCAGAAAAAGTTAGGAGTTTTTCCTTATAAAATAAGCTAAATTATCTGCCAATGAGGTAATTAAAATCAAATTTTTTTAGTCTCGTAGACTAGAAACAACACAGAAATTGTAAGTTAAAAAACTTTTATTGCATAACTTGTAAAAAAATTAAAAACAATTAATCTTTGTTACACCTTCAAACTATGGAGCCAAATCAGTCTCGAAAATAATACATATACAAAATAAAATTCATACATGCAATATGAAATGAAATGAATTGGGTTTGTGTATTTATGAATCGTGTCTTGAATTTATGAACTGGATTTGTTCATGTATGAATCGTGTCTTGAATTTATGAACTGGATTTGTTCATGTATGAATCGTGTCTTGAATTTATGAACTGGATTTGTGTATTTATGAATCGTGTCTTGAATTTATGAACTGGATTTGTTCATGTATGAATCGTGTCTTGAATTTATGAACTGGATTTGTTCATGTATGAATCGTGTCTTGAATTTATGAACTGGATTTGTTCATGTATGAATCGTGTCTTGAATTTATGAACTGGATTTGTTCATTTATGAATCGTGTCTTGAATTTATGAACTGGATTTGTTCATTTATGAATCGTGTCTTGAATTTATGAACTGGATTTGTTCATTTATGAATCGTGTCTTGAATTTATGAACTGGATTTGTTCATTTATGAATCGTGTCTTGAATTTATGAACTGGATTTGTTCATTTATGAATCGTGTCTTGAATTTATGAACTGGATTTGTTCATTTATGAATCGTGTCTTGAATTTATGAACTGGATTTGTTCATGTATGAATTGTGTCTTGAATTTATGAACTGGATTTGTTCATGTATGAATTGTGTCTTGAATTTATGAACTGGATTTGTTCATGTATGAATCGTGTCTTGAATTTATGAACTGGATTTGTTCATTTATTAATCGTGTCTTGAATTTATGAACTGGATTTGTTCATTTATGAATCGTGTCTTGAATTTATGAACTGGATTTGTTCATGTATGAATCGTGTCTTGAATTTATGAACTGGATTTGTTCATTTATGAATCGTGTCTTGAATTTATGAACTGGATTTGTTCATTTATGAATTGTGTCTTGAATTTATGAACTGGATTTGTTCATTTATGAATCGTGTCTTGAATTTATTTACATTTACATTTAGTCATTTAGCAGACTGGATTTGTTCATGTATGAATCGTGTCTTGAATTTATGAACTGGATTTGTTCATTTATTAATCGTGTCTTGAATTTATGAACTGGATTTGTTCATTTATGAATCGTGTCTTGAATTTATGAACTGGATTTGTTCATTTATGAATCGTGTCTTGAATTTATGAACTGGATTTGTTCATGTATGAATCGTGTCTTGAATTTATGAACTGGATTTGTTCATGTATGAATCGTGTCTTGAATTTATGAACTGGATTTGTTCATTTATGAATCGTGTCTTGAATTTATGAACTGGATTTGTTCATGTATGAATCGTGTCTTGAATTTATGAACTGGATTTGTTCATGTATGAATCGTGTCTTGAATTTATGAACTGGATTTGTTCATGTATGAATCGTGTCTTGAATTTATGAACTGGATTTTTTTACTTATTTACCTATTTACTTTTTCCCCAATTTCTGCTTTACAGAGAGAAGATTTCTTCAACACATTTCTAAACATAATAGTTTTAATAACTCATCTCTAATAACTGATTTATTTTCTCTTTGTCATGATGACAGTAAATAATATTTGACTGGATATTTTTCAAGACACTTCTATACAGCTTAAAGTGACATTGAAAGGCTTAACTAGGTTAATTAGGCAGGTTAGGGTAATTTAGCAAGTCATTGTATAGCAATGGTTTGTTCTGTAGACACTCAAAAAATATAGCTTAAAGGGGCTAATAATTTTGTCCTTAAAATGGTGTTTAAAAAAAACTGCTTTTATTCTAGCCAAAATAAAACAAATAAGACTTTCTCCAGAAGAAAAAATATTATCAGACATACTGTGAAAATTTCCTTGCTCTGTTAAACATCATTTGAGAAATATTATCATATATATATGTATATATGTATATAGATGTACACAAATCACCTTTAGTGTTGTAAAATTCTGTTCTTTACAGTGCATAATAGTAATTAAAACTTTAGTTTTCATCTATATACAGTAAGAAATTTACAAAATACCTTAATTGAACATGATCATTACTTATTGTTCAATTTTTGGCATAAAATGAAAATCAATAAATGGGACCCAAACAATGCAGTTTTGGTTATTGAAAAAAAAAATACACCAGACCCATAATAAAATGCTTTAATATTTTAACTTAGAGACTATAAAGTCCAGCACAAGCTTTTATCAATTAAATATATTTTATAATTCTCTCAATAAAATGGTTTTGCATGTGTTAATCTCGTCTTTTAAACTATTTTACCATTGAAGACATTTAATTGGGTGAGTGGAGGGCCCTACGTATCTGCCATTATATATCTTTAAAAACAGGTGATAGGTTAAGGCAAAGGCGTCATAAAAGAGCATGAGAGAGGAATTGGGGATGCATTGAGAACCATCTGTGTCAGAAAGGCATGGAATGTATACAACACATGTTGAAACAGTCATGTATGTTTGAAAAGACATACTGTATGGGAGAGAAGAGTCCAGTTTTGATGTTGGAAACATAGATACTAGTCATGATTTCCAAATGTGAACTGTATGTGGAAAAACGGTGATGATTATATTAGATCTGTACATTATAAGGGCCAACAAGAAGAGGGGTCTTTAAATAGGAGTCGTAAAGGAGTAGGAGCTGGGAGAGGCCTGTTGAACCAGTAAACAGCTGTGAAAACATAAAGGTGGGAGGAAGCAAGGATAAAGGGGATAGCAAATTTGAGGGACATTGGATTTGTCCTGGGGAGAGACTGAGATGGGTCTGCTCCAGGCTGTCTGCTTTTTTGGGAAATATTCCAATAAAGTATATTCTTCTGATATTCATAACCCCAGTCTGAGCTTGATTCAGTAAGAGGAAAGCCAGAAACCACAACACCATCTACGTGATGTTTGACTCTTCTGCATCTGACTGAACCAGACGTGCTCAGAGAAACACTATATTCAAACCTACAGCGATAGTGATATAAAGGTGATCAAATTATGTCAAAAAGTAGTGAACATTTGAATTAAAAAATGTCCTCAGACAAAAATGGGTGTTGATCAATAGTTTTAGGGCAGCTATGATGAAATGTTGTTGAATGCATTGCTTTCTTTCACACATAACAGATTGTTTGTATACTCTACACAATGTAAAGCATTCTGCAGTATAAGAGCACTAGCATTCTGCTCTTCCAGGCGTCCCATCAGCAGGTCACGGCTCTGTGGACTGGCCTGCATGCTGATGGTCTGCAGTGTGTGTGTGTGTGTGTGTGTGTCTGAGGGCTGGAGGCGTTTTATGACAAGTCCCCATCAGCACTAGTCCAGCTCTGCGTGCTGATGCTAACAGCAGTTCATGTCACAGACGTTATCAGAGAGAGAGAGAGAGGGACGCAAGACTGCAGTGGCTCCATCTCACAGGAAATTGCCAACTCACCCTAACAAAAGAAAGCACAAGTGCACTCACAGTGCAGTCCTCAGAGCAAGCCAGATAAGATGACATTATAAATAGTGAATTTCTAGAGAACGGACAGACTGGGGGAGTCGAACTTCTCAATTTCTCTCTCTCTCTCTCTCTCTACTGTGACATTAAGGCTGTTTGAAGACATTGAAAAGCAATTTGAAAAAGTGCCTGTCGTCTAGAATAATATCACAGTATACTGTATGTATGTGTAGAAATGTATAAGATTTAGTCTAGTTGGTGCATGTTCTCACGCACAGCCACAATATAAAATGTAAAACATTCTCATAAGGAGCATCGTAGAGTGCTTTAATATTAAATTACCATACCACTACATAGCTGCAAGGTGTGTGAAGTAACCAATCATTAAAACATATTTAATATATATGTATTCCCTGATGAACAAATACTGATTATTAGTGAATAGCTAGTATGCTGTCGTTTTATAGCATTTTGGACCATCCTAGTAGGCACCTTGAGGTCAAAACATCAACTGGAAATTAAGCATGACATCAAAAAAACATCAACAAATCAATTTAATGTCAAAAACTTGACATTCATTCGACATCCACACATTGAAGCCATTTTGACCAGCATGACACGATATAAGTGAGAAAAGTTTTATTCTCCCGAAAGTGTCAATTACATATGACAAATTTACACTGGATTTTGCGCTGATACAATCTATGTAAACTTAGATTGCGAAAACATCATATTGGCAGTCCTGTAATCGATTTTTGAGGTGTTTATTTGACGTCAATGTATGTCAACTTGATGTAGTTATCAACTGATATCAATTAATTAGCATTTTTGGTGTGTTTTTGACATCATTTTGACATCAAGTTGGTCACTGGGATACTAAAGTAAAGTGTATTATAATGTATAGGACAACACTTTAATCCTACAGCATATCCTAATGTAGCCTAGTATTCGCTGATAAACTGATAATTAAATTCCTTCATCAGCAAATACTGAATTAGAGCTACTATGCTATCTTTTTATAGCATTTTTATAGCCTTTTTGGACCATCAGGCACCGTGAGGTCAAAACATCAACATCAAATGGAAATCAAACATGATATCAAAAAAAAAAAAAGCCAAACAATACAAACCGATTTAATGTCAAAAACTTGACACCCACACTTTGATGCCATTTTGACTAGAAAGATAACGACAAAAAGAGTAGACCTACAATATAAGAAAAGATTTATTCACCTGCAAGCTTCAGTTGAAAATTACAAATTTACACTGGATTTTGTGTCGATAAAATCAATGTAAACATGATGCCGAAACGACATCATATTGGCAGTCTTGTAATCGATTTTCGAGGTGTTTATTTGACGTCAATGTATGTCAACTTGATGTAGTTATCAACTGACATCAATTAATTAGCATTTTTGGTGCGTTTTTGACATCATTTTGACATCAAGTTGGTCACTGGGATACTAAAGTAAAGTGTATTATAATGTATAGTACAACACTTTAATCCTACAGCATATCCTAATGTAGCCTAGTATTCGCTGATAAACTGATAATTACATTCCTTCATCAGCAAATACTGAATTAGAGCTACTATGCTATCTTTTTATAGCATTTTTATAGCCTTTTTGGACCATCAGGCACCTTGAGGACAAAACATCAACATCAAATGGAAATCAAACATGATATCAAAAAAAAATGTCAAACAATACAAACCGATTTGATGTCAGAAACTTTGCTGCCATTTTGACTAGAAAGATAATGACAAAAAGAGTAGACCTACAATATAAGAAAATATTTATTCACACTTGAATATTACAAATTTACACTGGATTTTGTGTCGATAAAATCAATGTAAACATGATGCCGAAACGACATCATATTGGCAGTCTTGTAATCGATTTTCGAGGTGTTTATTTGACGTCAATGTATGTCAACTTGATGTAGTTATCAACTGACATCAATTAATTAGCATTTTTGGTGTGTTTTTGACATCATTTTGACATTAAGTTGGTCACAGGGATACTAAAGTAAAGTGTATTATAATGTATAGTATTTACAACACATGCTACAGCATCCTAATGTAGCCTAGTATTAGCTGATAAACTGATAATTACATTCCCTCATCAACAAATACTGATTTATAGCTACTATGACATCTTTAATAGCATAGCCTTTTTGGACCATTGGGCACCTTGAGGTCAAAACAGACTGGATTGTATTAACACAAAATCCAGACTAAATTTCTAATCTGTAATTGAAACGTTCAGGTAAATAAAACTTTTTCTATATTGTAACATGCTTTGTGTCATTATCTTGCTGAAAAATCCAGCTTGAACCAGCCTAGGCTGTTTGGCTGGTTTCCAGGCATTTCCAGCCTGGTTCTAGCTAGTCAGGCTGGGAGATGACCAGCTAAAAGCAGCTATGTCCAGCTTAAACCAGGGAAATGGGAAATGACCTGCTAAAACCAGCTTGACCATCTAAGACCAGGCTGGAAATGGCTGGAAACCAGCCTGGAAATGGCCAAAACCCTTCTAAAACCAGGCTGATCGACCAGCTAAATCCAGCCAACCAGCCTAGGCTGGTTTAAGCTGTTTTTTCAGCAGGGGGATGTAATGACATCATATTGACAGACCTGTAATCGATTTTTGAGGTGTTTATTTGACACCAATGCTTGTCAACTTGAAGTAGTTATCAACTAACATCAATTAATTAGCATTTTTGGCATGTTTTTGGTATCATTTTGACATCAAGTTGGTCACTGGGATACTAAAGTAAAGTATGTAGCATATGTCAGCATAGCTAGCCTAGCTGATAAACTGATAGCCTAAGCCTGTAGTATACTTTGGTTTTTACTCTGGTTTATTGTAGTATAATATACCTTCTACTCAGTAGAATAGCCTATTGGTTGATTTGTATATGGTTGATATTCGAGAAAAAAACGCTAACTTTTTACTACAAACTAACGTTATAGCCTGATATGTAGGCCTATTTCATATGGGTTTCGTGTGATTTTCAATGAAGTCCTATTTACTGTCGCCTATTTAGATACCACTAATCATACTGCAAGTAATAGCCTAGTTAATTCCCACTCGAATTGTGGTAAATCTTATCTTTTGAGGTTTTCATTACTCACGAATACCGAGGAGGTGCAGTTCGGTGTTGCTCCTGAAGGGGGAGCTCTGATACAGGACACATTCTGGAAACAGATACAGAAACAAACTCACCGAGAGAGCTGCTGGACTGTGGTGGACATTTAAACCCTCATATTAAAGTCTGAAATGTGTGAGTATGTGTAGTCTAAAATTATATCATCGACCAAGAGCGTCGAGCGCCAAAAAGGGAAACGATATTTTACGCCAGACAGCTCGCTGGTCAATGACAACCCACTGTGGTAGTGTGTTTACTTGGGGGATAAAAGAAATGACTAAACTTGTAAGTAAAACAAAACAATACACGCCTGTCGTTTTTTTAAGAGTACAGAAATTATAGATTTAAGGCCGCTTTATAAAAGTATAGGAGTTTCTAGTATAATAATGTTGTCGTTTATTAGACATGATAGTTTTAATTAGCATTCATATCCCTTATGAAAATAATGAGGTGAAGTTGGTTTTATATTTGCACATTCATTCAGTGACAACTTATGACATGCTCCCTATGTTGTTTACCATGGTACTTTGAATATTAGGCTTGAAATCACAGGTTAATATGACTTCAAAAAAACTTACACTGTTTATTTGACTGTGAACAACGTTGTACATTAATAGTTTGTGACTGCTAATATGATTTTACCTCAATTATGAAAAGGAACCATTGTGGTATAATAAAGTTATGTTAACCATGGTTAAAATATCAGATAAATTGGGGATAGTGTAGCAAAACTACTTTTAATTTGTGGTTATCATGGTTTAACTACAAAATCATGTTTATTTGTGCTAAATCCATGGTTAATTTTATCAAAAGGGCTAGCCAGATTTAGCTCAAATCGCATTGTAATAACAATAATGTTAGTGTTATATTATTAAAATTACATTCTTATTATTTCTGCAGTATATGTTAAATTAATATATAAAGTTAAAACTTGTCATGTTTGAAATGTTAATATATTATGAAGAACAATTATATCATCTTGTTTAAAACAAACAAAAAAATCTATACATTAGATTATACCTTTGGAAAATTAACCATGTTTTTATTACTACTTATTAGCAAAAACCGTGGTTATTGTAGTTAAACTAACCACTAATTCAGCCATAGTTTTGCAACTTGGTAAACATTGCACCAAAACAGGGTTCCACACAACTCCTTCATGTTGTCCCAATACAAATCGATTAAGTTAACTTAAGTTAACAAATTTAAGTTGATTGAACATAAATCAATTAAGTTGTCCCCCAGAAAAAAAACGTAAGAATTGTGTTGATTCAACTAATTTTAACTAAATAGTTTGAACATGCAGCAAAAGTCATGTTTTGAGTGTTTTTACCACGAATTAATCCAAAAAGCATGGTTATTGTAGTTAAACTATAGTAACCACAATTCAGCCATAGTATTTCACTAACTATAGCTTAACCGTGGTATTTGTAGTAAAACAACGGTTAAACATATGGTAAACAATGCACCAAAACATAGTTACTACATTTTTACTATACCAAAACCATTGTTAATTTCACAAGGAATTTGCTGTGTACTTTCAAACACATAAATATTAAATAAATTCTGTAGGATACATGAAGAATACTCTTATTATTTCTTCACTATATTTGTATATTCATTAAAGAATATAAAGAACATGTCATGGTTAGAGGACTATTCATGTTTGTGATATTTATATCTTATTTATATCTATAATATTTGTATCTGTTATATTTGTATATAACAATTATATTTTCTTGTTTAGTACTAAAAAAGCGCTTTGTTTATTAGATTATCCCTTGTAAAATTTAACAATGGACTAAAAAAAATGCAGGGTTCCACACAATTCCTTCATGTTGTCCCGACACAAATCGATTAAATTAACTAAATTGTTTTGACAAATTTAAGTTGATTGAACACAAAACAATTAAGTTGTCCAAAAAAAAAAAACATAAGAATTGTGTTGATTCAACTCATTTTAACTAAATAGTTCGAACAAGCAGCAAAAGTCATGTTGAGTGTGTTTTATCCACAAATTTATCCAAAAAAACATGCTTATTTGTAGTTAAACTATATTCAGCCATAGTTTTACAACACTAACTATAGCTTAACCATGGTATTTGTAGTAAAACTACGGTTATACATATGGTAAAATGCACTAAAACAAACGTAGTTGCTACAGTTTTACTATAACAGAAAGATGTTTAATTTCACAAGGAGTTTGTAGTGTACTTTCAAACATATAAATATTAAATTAATTATGTAAGATACATGAAGAATATTCTTATTATTTCTTCACTATATGTGAATATTCATTAAAGAATATAAAGATCATGTCATGGTTAGAGGACTATTCATGTTTGGAATATTTATATCTTGTGGATAACAATTATGTCTTTTTGTTAAGTGCTAAAACAAAAACGCTTTGTTTATTAGATTATCCCTTGTGAAATTTAACTGTGGACTGTAAATAAATTGCTGGGTTCCACACAATTCCTTCATGTTGTCCCAGCTCAAATCGATTAAGTTAACTTTATAGTTTTGACAAATTTAAACCACACTGAACTGAACTAAACTGAACTTCATCTCTGAAATCTGGACTTTACTAGAATTATGTGAAGCTGCTTTGACACAATCTACATTGTAAAAGTGCTATATAAATCAACTTTAATCGAATTGAAAAAATTTAAGTGGATTGAACATAAATCAATTAAGTTGTCCAAAAAAGCTTAAGAATTGTGTTGTTGGACTCTATTTTACATACGTAGTTTGAACAAGCTAAAGTCAAGTTTTGAGTGTTTTTACCACAAATTTATAAAAAAAAAAAAACATGGTTATTTGTAGTTAAACTATATTCAGCGATAGATTTGCAACACTAACTATAACTTAACCATGGTATTTGTAGTAAAACTACGGTTATACATATGGTAAAATGCACCAAAACATAGTTGCTACAGTTTTACTATAACAGAATAGATTATTATGTTTATTAGATTATCCCTTGTAAAATTTAACAATGGACTAAAATAAATGCTGAGTTCCACACAATTCCTTCATGTTGTCCCAACACAAATTGATTAAGTTAAGTTAAGTTTTGACAAATGTAAGTAGATTGACATAAAACAATTAAGTTGTCCCCCGAAAACTTAAGAATTGTGTTGTTTCAACTCATTATACCTAAATAGTTCAAACAAGCAGCAAAAGTCATGTTCGGAGTGTGATTTTACCACGATTTAATCTGAAAACACAGATCAATTAAGTTAACTTAATAGTTTCGACAAATTTAAGTGGATTGAACATAAAACAGTTAAGTTGTCCCCCAAAAAACTTAAGAATTGTGCTGTTTCAACTAACTAAATAGTTAAAACAAGCAGCAAAAGTCATGTTCTGAGTGTGATTTTACCACGATTTAATCCGAAAACACAAATCAATTAAGTTAACCTTATAGTTTCGACAAATTTAAGTGGATTGAACAAAACATTTAAGTTGTCCCCCAAAAACTTAAGAATTGTGTTGTTTCAACTCATTATACCTAAATAGTTCAAACAAGCTGCAAAAGTCATGTTCTGAGTGTGATTTTACCACGATTTAATCCGAAAACACTAATCAATTAAGTTAACCTTATAGTTTCGACAAATTTAAGTGGATTGAACATAAAACAATTAAGTAAAAAAAAAATTAAGAATTGTGCTGTTGGAAATTATTATACGTGTAGTTTGAACAAGCAGCTAAATTCATGTTTTGAGTGTGTTTTTACCACAAATTTATATAAAAAAACACGGTTATTGTAGTTATACAATAGTTATAGTAAAAACAATTCAGCCATAGTATTTCAACACAAACTATTCACCCTATTCTCCGCGTACAACTTTGATGGACATTTTTAGAAAGGTACATTTTTAGAGTTTTACATTTTGTATCAAAAATAGAACTGAAAAACCATATTTAACTTTGAATAATTTTTTTGTACATTTTATATATTTATATTTTATATATTTGTCTAAATAAATTTTTAAATATAATACGAATTTGTTTTTATCATGTAATATTTTAATGTATATCCATTTGGCCACGAAATAGCCATAAGTTGCTGATGTGGCAATAAATATGTAATAAATAAATAAATAAATAAATATTCTCCGCGTATGAGTGGGCGCAGCCATTTGACTCATTTTGGCTCGAGACTTCCGGTCTCATTCACTTCCATTCATTTTTAGACGTTAAAAACAGCTCGTTTTGCTGCTTGGTGTCGCAAAACTGATATTTTCTTATTATATTATTCTACTTTTTCTGTATTGTCATGCAAACACTTGTTTGTATAGTAACTAGTGTGACCGTTTTCTGCCGTTTATTATTCCTAGTCATTTCTCCCATAGGCAGCTGAATCGGAAGTTCTAACACAATCGCTAAAACGGCTACGGTTATACATGTGGTTATATTATATGGTAAACAATGCACCAAAACATAGTTACTACATTTTTGCTATAACAAAAGCATAGTTAATTTAAAATTAATAAAGGAATCTGCTGTGTACTTTCAAACACATAAATATTCAATTCAATTCTATAAGACAAAGCACGTTTGATATGGAGTTCTGCGTGCCAGATGCTCAGTTGCGTAAAATATCATCATTAGTTTCACAGTAATTAAACTTAGGAATGGATGATGGTTATTATTAATCAATCTGATGCGCTACTGTAGATCAGTGTTGTAACCTGAATTAGTGTAAATGAGAGTAAAGTAGTGAAGTTAACCTTCTGAAGAACAACAAACTGAACGGGTACATGATTAGTGCCAATGATAAGTAATGCAGCGCTTGTATTTGTGTGTGTTTTTAGGCCGAATCTGGAAGTTCTGCAGGAGGAGAGATAGATAGAGAGATAGAGAGAGCGAGTGAGGGAAATGGACGGGTTTTATGGAGCTGATCCGGAACAGAGAGTCTCTCGGCTGTGATGTGGAGCCACTCGTAAGCTTCATTAGTTTTTAGCTCATTAATCTGCTCTCTCATAACCTGTAACACACAATTCAGCTCAGTTCATTACACCACACGGCTCGCGCCAGAGGCCTTCATTCATATAAACATCCCATTTGAGGAGGATTGTCAGAAAACAAACAAGGAAATATTTAATCCTCCTCATTTCTTTCCTTTTTGACTGAATATTTATTGGAATAACAAATAAAGTAACGTAACAGATTCACACAAATAAAAATAAATAATATTTATAATAGCTATTATATATACAGTATATACAGTTAAAGTCAGAATTATTCGCCCCTCTTTGAACTTTTTATTTATTTTTTAAATATTTCCCAAATTATGTTTAACAGAGCAAGGACATTTTTACAGTATGTCTGATAATATTTTTTCTTCTGGATAACGTTTTATTTGTTTTATTTCGGCTAGAATAAACAAAGTTTGAAATTTTTAAAAAGCCATTTTAAGGTCAATATTATTAGCCCCTTTAAGCTATAAATTATTTCGATAGTCTACAGCAGTGTTTCCCAACCCTGTTCCTGGAGGCACACCAACGGTACATATTTTGGATGTCTCCCTTTTCTGACCCATTAACTTCAGGTGTTGGAGTCTCTTCTGATGTTATAAGTTGATTCAGGTGTGTTTGATTAGGGAGAGGTTGAAAATGTGTTCTGTTGGTGTGCCTTCAGGAACAGGGTTGGGAAACACTGGGCTACAGAACCAACCATTCTTATACAATAACTTGCCTAATTACCCTAACCTGCCTAGTTAACCTAATTAACCTAGTTAATCCTTTAAATGTCACTTTAAGCTGTATAGAAGTGTCTTGAAAAATATCTAGTCAAATATTATTTACTGTCATCATGACAAAGAGAAAATAAATCAGTTATTAGAGATGAGTTATTAAAGCTATTATGATTAGAAATGTGTTGAAAAAAATCTGCTTTTCAGAATCAGAAATTCTGGAAAAGATAAACAGGAGGGCTAACAATTCAGGGGGGCTAATAATTCTGACTTCAACTGTATGTATATATATATATTGGGCGGTTTTGAATTTATTTTTGCGGGTACAAAGTGACGTAGTGAAAATTTGGGCGGTTTTGCAACGGCGTGCCCGCCAGCCCCGGTCTGCCCTCATAAACCTGTTTTGATCTCCCAAAGATATGCCATAGCCCCCGTTCTTTGCATACATATGCTTAGAACAGTGTATCTCTTGTGATCTCGACAGCTTTTGGGCTGGAAACAGTCAGCATCATCTGGCAACACTGAGCGCAGATCTTCTTGTGCGCTCTCAAATAAACGCTGCTGAAGTGTGATTTAGTGCGTTTATAACGAGTACATTTATTAGATTTGCAAGGAATATTTATGAATGTCTCCAATAGACCTACAGAGTGGTATTAATTCGTCCTGAAGTAAAGTGAAACGGCTATACATCGTGTTTGCAGGCCTCACTCACCTGTCAGTCAGTCAGTCAGCACGTAACCATAAAGGGTTAAATGACGCACTATTACGGTTACAGAAAAGTTTGCGCTGTTATAATTCACTTACCCTTTAATACGTTTGGTGCGATTATCCCCCGCTATAAAAAAAAATAAAATGTTTTGAATGAGAAGCTGTAATGTAGCCGTGGCGGGATGAATTTTGGCATGGCGCCCCACCATGGCAGAATGAATGTAGCGGAAACCATATATATATATATACACACATACACACACACACACATTACGAGTGGTTGTAAATAAGATGAATAATTAATATTAAATGATCTAATAGCATTGGTTGGCTACATTAACAGGATCTAACAATGAGCAATATTTCATATGCATTAATTAAACTCAGAGAATGTTAAGTTCTGGGTTTACAGTACTTTACTAAATTAAAAGTATTAATATTGGTAGTGTTTATTTTAAAAATAAAAAAAAAATCAGTTAACACAAACCACTGTATATTTTATTGACTAACATCTAATGTTTATTATTTGACATTATCATTAATCCTACTTGAGTTAGGAAGTTATTCACCCAATCTAATCAGTTGCCTGCATATATTATATTTTTGCCAAATATGACTATATCAGAGGCGTCACGGTGGCGCAGTGGGTAGCATGATTGCCTCATAGAAAGAAACTCGCTGGGTCAGTTGGTGTTTCTGTGTGGAGTTTGCATGTTCTCCCCGTGTTGGCGTGGGTTTCCTCTGAGTGCTCCGGTTTCCCCCACAGTCCAAAGACATGCGCTATAGCTGAATTGTCCCTAGTGTATGTGTGTGAATGCGAGAGTGTATAGGTGTTTCCCAGTGTTATGTTGCAGCTGGAAGGGCATCCGCTTGGAAAAACATGCTGGATTAGTTGTCGGTTCATTCCGCTGTGAAAATTCAGCCTTTTCCTCTTCAGGAGGTGTGTTGTACTGTAGGTGTGTCTGTGTCAGTGTGTGCTTGTCAGTGTGTGTGTTTGTGTCTTGTCAGCATGTGTCTGTAGGTGCGTCTGTGTGTGTCACAGTGTGTCTGTGTTTGTCTCTTTCTGTGTGTGTATGTTTGTGTCAGTGTCTCTGTCAGTGTGCGTGTGTGTGTGTGTGTGTGTGTGTATGTGTGCAGCTAGAGCTCAGGCTGGTTCTCCACTCCTGCATCAGTCAGTCAGCTCATTTTAAACTCCCTTTTAAAGCTTCTTTCCCAGTGTAAGACGGAAATGATCACAGCACTGACTCTTTTAATCAGAGGAAGTGTTAATTTATTCATATAAGATATCTTTTGAATGTTCTGTTCTTGTACTTTTTCTTTTCATAGCGTGATGAATCAGGACTATTAAATGTGACCTGACTTTGGTGCAGAGACAGTAATACTCACTCTTATTGAATCAAATGAACGAATGAATGCTGGACAATGAATCTAATGATTTGATTGTCCTTCAGTTTCGTGTGTTTGATTCAGTCTGAAGTGAATCGTTTGTGCTCATTATATCAGAACGACAACACAAGCTGGAGCTCATGCTGGAGATATATGACAGAGGAAACAAATACAAAACAATTATTTGCGGCGGAGGGGGGTACCACGTTCGCCTCACAGCAAGAAGGTCGCTGGTTCGAGCCTCACCTGGGTCAATTTGCATTTCTGTGTGGACTTTGTACTCCGGTTTCCCTCACAAGTCCAAAGACATGTGGTATAGCTGAATTGGGTATGCTAAACTTGACCATAGTCTATGTGTGTGAGTGAGTGTGTATGGATGTTTCCCAGTGATGAGAGCTGGATGAGCATCCGCTGCATAAAACATGTGCTGAATAAGTTGGCGGTTCATTCCACTGTGGAGACCCAGGATTGATGCAGGGACTAAGCCGAAAAGAAAATGAATGAATAGTATAAATATGTACCTTTAAGTTGCTATTCTGGACCCTTCATCTTGACCCAGAGACAGCTTTTGTACATTTATTTCTCTCTGTAGTGTTCTCACAAAATACACTTTTCTGATTGATTGTCATGAAATATTACTTGCCTTTTTAAAAGCAATAAATATTATGCAAAGCGCCACACAGATAATCTTGAACTAAATTAATCTACTTGACAGTCCAAACTGAGGAAAACTGAAAGCTTTCAGAAGTTGGTGTAGATCCACACAGTGTTGACTGACTGACTGAACTGCATTCTGCCGAAATCCCAGAAGTAATGCATTGTTTAAAAAACCCCTAATATATCCCAGAGCAAAAATCATTTAAATAATACATTAAAAATTGTCACAGGGAAAAGAAAAAAAAAATGTAATTGCAAAAAGATCAAATTACACCCTGGAGCTTGATTCTTTAAGCAAACATGCTCTGGCTGGTTAGCTTCTGTCACAGAGGAGCAGACATTAATCTCTCCTCTCTCAGAGGCAAGAAAACAATTAGGCGTCTGGAAACACATTTCACCGTCAGCCGCCTGACACAGTTTTTGGACTTTTCGCTGGGGCGACTGTCTGCGCAAGGGCCAAAGACAAAGTCATTACAGTCAGACTTCCAGGAAAAAAAGTGCACCGTTTAAAAAACATTTCAATTAGGAGTGATGTGAGGAGCTGAATGCTGCGCTTGTTGAGCGGTGGATCGTGACCCGCGTCTGGTCTGACTGCAGCACAAAACAGGGCAAATCAGAAATGTTGCAAGTCATGTCAGCTTTTATAGATAGGGTAACAACATTATTATTTAGAGGAGAAAATGCAGTATACACTGCCTGACAAAAGTCTTGTCGTCGATCTCAGTTGTAAGAGCAGCAAATAATATCTTGACTTCTAGTTGATCATTTGGAAAAGTGGCAGATCTGTTAAGCTGCATCCCAATCATCATAAATACTGCAGAAGACCTACTGGAACCCGCATGGACCCAAGATTCTAATAGAAATCAGTCAAGTTTGGTGAAGGAAAAATCATGGTTTGGGGTTGCATTCAGTATGGGGCGTGCGAGAGGTCTGCAACATCAACAGCCTGAGGTATCAAGACATTTGTGCTGCCCATTACATTACAAACCACAGGAGAGGGCAAATTCTTCAGCAGGATAGCGCTCCTTCTCATACTTCAGCCTCCACATCAAAGCTCCTGAAAGCAAAGAAGGTCAAGGTGCTCCAGGATTGGCCAGCCCTGTCACCAGACATGAACATTATTGAGCATGTCTGGGGTAAGATGGAGGAGTTATTGAAGATGAATCCAAAGAATCTTGATGAACTCTGGGAGTCCTGCAAGAACGCTTTCTTTGCCATTCCTGATTACTTTATTATTCAGTGATTTGATAAGCCACTTCTGATACTAAATGATCAACTAGAAGCCATGTTATTATTCAACCCAGGCTCATTCTGAGAACGTAGTCCCGTGGACGTTTCTGGAGACCGCGAAATACGTAGCCGGGGGTACGTCCGGCTGCATTTCATTTTTTTAAGCGAACGCTGCGGGGCGGTGTGACGCCGTTCCTTTCGACGCTTGCCGGCCGGCCGCTCGCCTCCGTGTGGAGGGCTTTCCTGGGCTGCAACCAGTTTGTCCGGTTAGCTCTTCGTGTACTTTGGCGGACTCGAGGCGCAGAGAGGGGCTGACCACGACGACGACGACCGGGTTCGAGTCCGGGGAAGAGCGGTTCCAGAAATCAGGTAAGAGAACAAAATCCTAAAAATAAAGCGAACAAGTTCGTCACAGGGTGAGAATGTGGTCAAAATCCGAAAACGTGGTAAAAATCAGACGAGGGCTTTTCTTTTTCTGGACGGCTTTTGTGAACCGTCATTGGTTGGGTTGAGGGACGGAGGAGGGTGGGTCAGCCGATTGGCCGGTCGCACGGTCAATCATTCTGTCATCCAGGCAGACAGGCGGAAGGTCGTTCGACAGCGGCCTCTAGCGGGTTTACGCGAGGACGGCGCGGGAGAAAGCGCTCACAGCGGCCTCTCGCGGATTCGCGAAAACAAAAACTGCAAAAATACGTACCTCCCGGGACGTATTTCGCGGTCTCCAGAAACATCCTCGGGACTACGTTCTCAGAATGAGCCTGGGTTGTTATTATTTGTTGATCCCAAAACTTGGATAGGCGACAAGACTTTTGTCAGGTAGTGTATTCTTTGCCATAAAAAGTGAAATTACTAAACCAAAAATGTAAATTTTGGAAGAAAATATCAGATTTTGTTTTGGCATCTGAACTTTTCAAATGTCCCCAAAACTATAGCAATACCAGTTATATTTCAGAATAATCACACACAATGACATATTTTGAAAAAAAACCCCATGAAATTGAGGAAGTTTTTAGTGAAGGTTGGGAGTAGCGTCTGCACGGTATAAAAATCATGACATCTGATGTAAGTCCCCGTAAAACATGAAACCCCACCATGTGTGTGTATCATGTGATGAATGTCCTCCACCTGTGTTCTTAGATTTCAGCACCTTTCAAAACAAGGTGAGGTTAGTAGTGTTGGCATTCGGCTGATCAAACAGAGCTCTATCGCATGTGTGTGTGTGGTGACAAGGGCAGTGCGTACAGATATTCTTTAATTGTGCCAGGCCTTACTGCCCCTGCCTGTCAATCAAAGCGCTTTGAATCGCGCCGAATTTGCTCCATTCCTTCAGTTAAATGATGTATCCAATTAAAAGCGTTAGAATTCATGATCTTCACTCAAGGTTAAATGAAGGCACTCGCTGCTGTCACTGAGGGTGATTAAACGCTGCCTACATTAGCCGCAGTCGCACCAAAAAAAAAAATTCAAATTCGCCTCTAAAGCTCGAATCTTTATTCATTATCAAACACACTCGCCATATAAATGCGTCACACTTTTCCTCCTAATCACCAAGTTCATTCCTGAAACTGCCCACTGTTTCCACAGCAAAAAGGATGTGATCTTTAAATTGCGCTGTTTTACACACACACACACACACACACACACACACACACACACACAGAGGAAAGTGTGGACTCTAGCGCTCATGTTCAAAGGCCTCTTACAGAGAAGATAAGGCAGGTTTCATACTTTTAGTCGGTCTCAGATCAAACCCCGGGCACATTTAAAAGAACACTTTGAATTAGTCAGACTGGAGGAATGTTGGATTATTATTATTAATATTAATATTATTATTGTTGTTATGGTAAATCTGGCTTATTTTGTTTTAATAATTAAAATATAAAAATAGCTATTTGCGATTATTCAGAAAATGAAAGTGTCAAAGCATCTTGGCTGACAGGGAACATTTCTCAGAACTTTCAGAAAAATGTGCCCAGGCCTACTTTTTTTGAGAACTGAGAAATATGCACACTGGGTTATGTCTTCTTGCAGTTTTTGCTTTTACAGATTCACTAGAGGGTGCCTTGTACATTTTTGACAATCTCAAATAAGTTACTGGAGCACGTCAAAGTCTCGTTTGGCCCGTTTCCGATGAGTGGTATGGTACAGTGCGGTTTGGTACGCTTTAATGGCCGTTTCCACTGTCAAAAGGTAGCAAAAAGCGAACCGTACTGTAGCACTTTTTGGGTATCCTTTGCAAAGGGTACCTAGCATGATAAAAGGGTACCAAAAGGCAGAGCGAGACGTGAAGCTGAAGGCTATAGGTTTACTGAGAAACATCACAAGCGTACGCAAGCCAGGAAAATAAAAAAACAAAGAAACCGCCATTTTTTTTAAAAATACACAGCAGAGACATTACATTATAATACTATATACATATAATAACAAGCCATGGTCGACCGAGCTCAAACAAACCTTGTCGTCTTGATGGACAGCCACAAAGCCAAGAAGAACAAAATCGACTATGTGCTGTTTTTGTTTTACGAGGCCGTCTAAAAGTGCGAGCGCTATGACTTTCTCCAGAGCTCGCGATCGCTCGCCGCACGTCTATATTTGAAATAACGAACTTCTTGAGCTGATTATAATAATGTGCGCGTGATTATTGAAGTGTTCCTGACATCCTTTCAGAAATGGACAAAACTAAAAGAGAGCAAAACTAAGGAGCAAATGATTCTTTCAGCAACCTAAAACATGCACAAACTGTCATGTTTAATTATTATCATCACCTTCTGGACGATTATGAAATCAGAATGACATAGGCTACATGTGCTGTTGAAGATTAAAGATACAGACGAGAGGTTTGCACTGACTGGCTATTTGTTCCGTGTTGTTTTTGAATACATATATGGACAAAATGTATGCTGGTAACATATCGGAGACTGTAAGGTCTGTATGTGTTCATATATGTTACTTTTATTTATTTTTTATAATTGCAGATGTTACAGTAGGCTATTTCGCCCTCTCATTGATCTGCAGTTATAATCAAATTATGTTCATCAATAAGGTTAGTATTGAACATCTATACACAAGTGTTTATGTGTATAAAGCATCTGTTTTGTGAGAAGTGCTTCTCATGTGAACGACCCGTACAGCTTTACTTTGACATTTCCTCAAGCGAGAATGACGTCCACGCCCATTGTTGGTACCCTTTCGGCAGTGGAAATGCAAGCCTGATAAAGGTGACCCATTTCAAAAAGGTTTTAAAGGTTTCCCGCTCAGTGGAAACGGGCCATTTAAGCTTAGTCATTGCACTCGGTGGCCATCTTTGAAACTTTTCTGTGCCAAACTTGCGATGAAATTTTATATTCGGAATCACCAATAAAATTATACAACAACTGTCGGTTAAGTTTAATTTCTAAATGTTCGAATCACACAAATTCTGTAGAAAGTCACGTCTGGTCCGAGTCTATAATCTTTGGGCTTGTTTTCTCATACCTACCATTCCTTGTAAATCCACCAGAAGGCGCTGTGCAGTTCTCCGTTTTTTTACTTGTTAAGAGGGGGTGGTGGTTTGTGGGGGGCGGGGCGTTGGGGGTTGTACCTGGTTTCTGGTTATCTTCTGCCAGACTCAAACTCTGGTCCACTCCGTTCTGCATCGCAAATCTGATCCACTGAGCTAACCATTCAAATTGGAAAAACTTTGCATACGAAGGTAATCGGCCAGCGGAAAAGCCCCGTAGGATTTTTTAAAATTCGTTTTACACACAAATTGTAGCCATATGTACTCGCGAGCACATATTTCTCGGTTCTCAGAAATGTAGCCCTGAGCACATATTCACAATGAGTCTGTTGCAACTTTCGGGCAAAGTTAGGAACAAATGTTCTTTCTGAAATGTAGATTCGTTCAGAGTTGTTTGGTTTTTGATTAAGTTCTCAAATACAAAATTGTATTTATGGGTGAAAGATGACATGGCCTGTGTTGGTGTTTGAAATGTAAAAAAAATTTATATAGATAGGACGCTTTTTAAATGCAAGTAATCGTTCAACTTGTTTCTGATAACGTAAAAAAAAATTTGTTTCTTTGTCATTCGGTTTAACATTCACGCTGACAATTGAGTGGTTTGAAGGAGAGTGGCAAAGTCTAAAAATCTCCATTTGTACATTTGAAAAGTTGAATAAATAAGCTTTCGGTTAATGTATAATTTGTTAGGATTGGACAATATTTGCTAAGCGGTCAGCACTCACAGTAAGAAAGTCGCTGGTTCGAGTCCTAGCTGGACCAGTTGGCATTTCTGTGTGGAGTTTGCATGTTTTACCAATGTTGGTGTGGGTTTCCTCCGGGTGCTCCGGTTTCCCCCACAGTCCAAACACTTGTGCTATAGATGAATTGGGTAAACAAAATTGGCCATAGTGTATGAGTGTCTGTGAATGTGAGAGTGTATGGGTGTTTCCCAGTACTGGGTTGCTGCTGGAAGGGCATCCGCTGCGTAAAACATATGTTAGAAAAGTTGGTGGTTCAGTCTGCTGTGGTGACCCCTGATGAATAAGGAACTAAGCAAAGGAAAATGAATGAATGAATGAATGAATGAATGAATGGTCGAAGTAAAACTATTTGAAAATCTAAATACTGAGAGAATCTATTTTAGAGTTTTAGTATTGGAAAATTACGTTTTGATATATTTTTTGGTAGGAAATATACAGAATTTCTTTACAGAACATGAACTTAAATTAATAATGAACCAAAATCAATTATTTGGATTCATACAATGTATTTTTGAATAGTCCTACAAAAATACCCATCCAGAGTTATATATTTTAGAGCAAAACTGTGCTTCTTGATGGGTTTTAATATGTAGTCAAATTAAAAAAAAATTTTATTATAGTTTTATTATTATTTACATTTTAGTCTCTGTTTTCTGTAGATCATGTAAAAAGCTTTTGACAAATTCTGACATAAAAAAGCAAACATTGCACTGAATAACAATAAAGCTGTATTACATTTTAAACTTAATTTTTAACTCGTACATAATTCAAGGAAAACATTTTTTCTCTTAAACAGACTAGCGAACAATAAAAAGTCCCATAATGATTGCAAAATGCATACATCAACCTGGTGAAACTAAGATTTATATGTTGAATGTAATGTAAGCCTTTTCAACTAAATGTAAAAGTATACAGGGTGATTCAAAAAGAGTACCACAACTTTGAAAATCTGTATTTAATCAAAGAAACATGATGGAACCTTGGGTAATTAATCAATGTGAAGAGTACTTAAAGTTTTTTTTTCAGTAGAAAACAAGTTCATAGATGTTCAATATGACCCCCTCCAGACACTCGAGTGACATCAACCCGTTACTCAATCTCATTCCACACTCTCTGTAGCATCTCGGGCGTAACAGTTTGGATTGCTGCAGCTATTCCTTCTTTTAGTTCCTCAATGTGAAACTTCAGAGCTTCCTTAAATCGACGACAGAAAGAGCTTAGCTCTCCTTTTCTTCTGTGCAGAGTTCTCGATTCTCAAAGTTGTGGTATTCTTTTTGAATCACCCTGTATTTTAATCTAAATGTTGAATATGAAAATGAGCATAATGTATTTTATAAATCTAAATGACTTCCTGGGTAGTTATTCTAAATGTATTTTTAGTCTCACTGAAATGAGTTTGCTTGCTGTCTGACTATTATCAACTATTATTAATTTTTTAATATTGTACAATATCTATCCATCCATCCATCCATCCATCCATCCATCCATCCATCCATCCATCCATCCATCCATCCATCCATCCATCCATCCATCCATCCATCCATCCATATCTATCTATCTGTGTGTGTGTGTGTGTGTGTATATATGTGCATATAAATAGATCTACTGTAATATACACTGTATTAAAAGTTGACTCAACTTAAATCGAATCAAGTGCATTACTTGGTTTAAAAGTAGAGTCAACTAAAAAAAGCTGTGCAGGAAGTTGGCTTACAACTTTACGTTGAGTCAACTTAGTTATATACAGTGAATATATGTACTAAAAGACATAAAATACTACATTACAAATTCTATTTTACAAAAACCATATAAACCTTTGCATATTATTCAATAATATTACTGAAATTTATATAAAAACTGAATATTTTTGTTTACATATGCTGTAAAAATTCTTGCTGCTTTAAAGTTTTAGTTGGATCAAATGAATTTTTTTAGTCATCTTAACTTTCATCAATCAAGCTGAGTAAGAGATGTAAAGTTTAACTTTATCTAACTTAAAAGTAGTTGAAAGCTGATTAACTTATTAAAATGAGTAAAAATATTTGTCTTGGCTTTTTTGTTATTACATTTTTTACAGTGCACATTCACATAAATATATAGACTGAATCATGGGCTCATAACGCCACATGGGAGATTCCACTTGGGCCTACCGATAACCAAATAAATTGCAAGTAATGTAGTGTTGATTGAAAGTTAGTGCGCTAATACACTAAAAGAGCGAGTGTTAATATAATGAAGGTTACGCCAATAACACCCATTAAGAATTGAAAAATAAAAATAGCATTATACCGCTGGGATACGACGAAATGCCCGGGACCAATTTTCCACTCCACAATCAGCGCACGAACCCTCAGAGACCCACAGGTCTTATGGTATGGAACGCCCACTTTTCACAAGCCAATCAATTCCTGATGGACAAAAATCAAGTTCTGCTTTACATTTAGATGTTCGAATGAAAGTCAATGCCTGTGATTAGAGATAGAGATGATATTTGGGACCCACCGAAAGGTAAAGAACAAGCCGTTCCTCGCTCACCTTCTCTAGAAAGAAAGGCATGATTAGCTTCGTTTCAACAGCCCACACAAAACCCTCAGAATCAGGCCCTCAAATGTGTGAATCACCTGTCAAAAGAGTCTGCCATTCCACAAAAGTACAACACATTCAGTGGACTAGAAAATGACAAAAATGAGGCATAACGTGCTGTGGCGTGCATTAATTTGCGGCTCTGAGATGGATGGCGGATGAGGGTGTTTATATGCAAGCGTTTGCTTGGCTGTGTTTTGTGTTGAGGGGTGATAAATGTGGCGGACCGTAGGAGGACAGCGGTGAATTATGACCTCGCGATAAAACACAAATCAGCCATTCCACACCGCTCCGCTTTCCTGCAAAACTTTCCATTTTAACCACTTTTAATTAGCCCTTGAAGACTTTATTTTTTGTCGTTAACAATAAGCGAATAAACAGATACATCAGTAATCGCTGACACTTTACTGTCTTGTAAAAAAAAAAGGAAAAGAGGAAGAAAACAAAACAACAGTTCAGTTAAAGGAATAGTTTACATCGCTTGTAAAAGAGAAGAGTTCTTAATTGTATTAAGGTGTGCTTAAACGTAAATTAGCTGTACGTGCAGATCATAAAATATCAGTGAAATTAAATGCCATTTTATTGTGCTTACAGAAGTTTCCTAACACACTTGAAGTGCATTTCTTTGAAAGTTGTCTTCATTTTTACTTTTATTAAGATATACTCTTACCGTACGTTCACACCTAAAGCGGCGAGAGCGTCAAAGTAGCCGGAAGTTGTTCATTTTCAATGAAGTCTGCGGCAAGGAGCAGCGCATGTCTTCGCCGGTTGTGAGCGTCGAGGAGAGTTGAAATCTGGTCACCTTTATGGTAATGAGCTATGAAGCGGTTCGGCGGCAAGCAATCGGAATGAAGAAGTCCACCGCTTGAGAGGAGTCCAGAGAACACAGACCTGTGAACTTTGGTTCCGACCACAGTTGTTCCCATGGGTTTGATTATTACAGTCGCCGGATTTTCAATTATTTACAATGTTTTCTTACAGGAACATACATTAAATAAGCTACTGGCGAGTTACTGATGTGCATTATTGTTATATATATTTATCTTTAAAAAAATGGGAATCTCACGCGACAGTAAACAGTATTGCTGCTGCTTCAGGATATTTCAGACATATGGACACACTGGATAATTAAGTGGAGCAAAGCCACACCACATGCAACTTGATCTTCCATTGTTAAATGAATTTAAGAAGTGCGCAACATTTTCACGCTAGAAAGCATGTTTTATGCGGGAACGTAACTAAAATGCTGCCACGGCCCCTTTAAATACGAGATCAATGTAGCGAATTTTGACGCTCTCGCCGCCGGAGCTGAAGGCAGACAGCGTTGTCACTAGGGCGGCCAGCGACCTTGGACGCTCTCACCGCTTTCGGTGTGAATGCACAGTTAAATGGTTGCCCACTGAAGCTATGGAGGGCTGCGCCTGGTCAGTACCTGAATGGAAGACCATGGGCTCTATTTTAACAGTCTAGGCGCAAAAGCATTAAGGGTGTGTCTGAATCCACTTTTGCTATTTTAACGACGGATAAATATGCTCTCCGCCACAGCACATGGTCTAACAGGATTGTGCTTATTCTCTTAATGAATTATGGGTGAGCTTTGAGAATAAACCAATCAGAGTATCATCTCCCATTCCCTTTAAGAGTCAATTGCATCGCTCCATGGCGCATTTGCTATTTACATGACGGACTTTGTTGTATAAGACTGAAGGGTTTTTATTCTGTGTGGGCTGTAATAATTGATGAATTCTTCAAGTAAAGGCAAAAAAAACTAAAATGGCTGAACGGCACCAACCTGCGTATTATTCAGTCACAAGATGGCGCCAAACCGTCAAAAACAGCGGAGTGACAGACAACTGTATATTAAATAAATATAGATGTAAATGTATTCACTGACAGTCAAAATGATTTGAAATACCCTGTGT
Source organism: Danio aesculapii (assembly GCF_903798145.1). NCBI lineage: Eukaryota > Metazoa > Chordata > Actinopteri > Cypriniformes > Danionidae > Danio > Danio aesculapii. The sequence goes on along the minus strand of NC_079443.1, from coordinate 3,135,441 downwards.
AAATAGTTTCAAAGGTTGTTATTTGGGAATAACATACTGTGGAATGTCACAACTGACCAGTCCGAATCAAGTATTACAGGTAGCCTTGTATAAGATTGAGGGGCTTTATTCTGTAAAAACAACCATCTTGGATGTAGTTTATCCCGCTTATTACAGAATTCTTGCCACAAAACATACAGAATTAGACACAAAACATTGATCCGAGCCATAATATTTGATTAATTCTTTAATTAAAGGCAAATCTGACAGAAACTAAAATGCCTGAATGGAACATACACTAACCTGTGTGTTATTCAGAAACGAAATGGCGTCAAATAGTCAAAAACAGCAGCATGACAGACAAGCATATATTAAATATAGATGTAAACGTATTCACTAATGTTCAATATTATTGAAATTCCAGTGTTATTATTTTCAGAGGTTGTTATCTGAGAAAAACATACTGTGATATGTCACGATCGACCAATCCGAATCAAGTATTACAGGTAGCCTTGTGAGGGCTTTATTCTGTCAAAACAACCATCTTAATGTACTGTATCCCACTTATTACACAACTACTTGCCATAAAGGGTAAAAATTAAACACAAAACATTGATCTGAGTCACAGTAGTTGATTAATTCTTTAATTAAAGGCAAAGCTGACAGAAAACTAAAGCGGCTCTGAATGGAGTATACACTAACCTATGCATTATTCGGTCTCAAAATGGCACCAAACCAAGGCAAACATATATTAAATATAGACGTAAACATATTCTCTGACAGTCAAGATGTGCCTGGGTTATTAGTTTAACTGGAAATAACCCAATGTGGAATGTTGACCAATCAGAATCAAGTATTCCAGATAATAAAGACACTTAATATAAAGTGCGTCTGAAAATGTTTTTGGGCTGTGAATTTGAGCCTACAGACTACAATCTCTCATTCTTACTGTAGCTGCTGTAAAATGGCACAGATCTCCAGTCGGTTAGGGCGGCTTTGATTATTTCACTGGCTGACATTGAGTGCCGATTCGCGCTCAAGGGTGCAACATTTGTAAATAACATTTCGGATAACAGGAACACGACACTGATGGCTGCTAAACAGCGCGCGTGTTTACCCAGAGAGCATCACCCAGAGGAGCAGAGCAGCAGTGGGTCTCATTTAAACAAGTCTGAGACGGCAAGCAAATAAATAAGGCCTGCAGCTCTCCTGCCCTTTAATGTATTCAATTAAACCAGTCCCTCTGGAGACAAGAAACACACACACACACACAGAGACATGGTGCTGTAGGGGAATATGATGAATACGCTCCATCTTCAACCCTCATTGGAAATGTCTCTCAACAGGTTTCTCCTAATTAATCCTCCCAAAAGGTAGACGGGAACCTATCAAAAAATTCATTTCAATGAAACTTTGGGGAAATGGCAGGAAGCGCAATGAAAGAAACTTGTTTACATTGTGAAGGTTTCATTCATGTGGCTCTGGAAAACGTTAAATGAACAGGTAAACAATAGTCCCGGTGAATTAGAAGAAAAAAACCCCAACATAATTACACAGCAGGATGTGACATCGCTTCAAATGTCACCGAACTACAACTTCCCAATAAAAGATAAACGACGAACGTATAAACTTCGCGGCGATGTTTCTGTCACTCTCTCAGAGGGGAAAAGAAGCGAATAAAATAATATGAATCTTACAGTCATAAGCGGCAGGTGAACTCAGACACGCGATGGCTGCTGCAATTACGGGAAATATGTCGGTGACAGAATTAATCTAGTGTCCCTTTGTACTTGCAGCTAATTTTCCATGCAGCCCCATTGTGTTTCAAAACCCCACTGAATTTGTATCTATTAAAATGGATCTCTTATTACGGTGCCTACATGCCTCTCCTCTGCCCTCACTTTTTTTTTTCCATAACAAATCAACTTAATCAAGCTCATTAACTGTCATTATTAGACATTTATTGTTATCTTTCCATGAGCTCTCTTGACAGGCGGTCCCCTCCCACACACCACACCAGCGGGCCCTCACACACACATGCACAAACACTCTGGGCTCCTTTGTCTGCTGGAACACACACGCATACGCACACACACAGCCATTTTAGCTTCAGGTATCTGCATGACACCGTCATCTGCAGCGCTGTGTGGATTTAACTTCACCTTATGCACACAGACATGATGGAAATATCAATAATGGAATGAAAGAAACTTTAGTGCGCTAAGATTTATTCAATTCATCTTTATTTCTCTAGCGCTTTTACAATGTAGACTGTCAAAGCAGCTTCACATAGAAGTTTTAGTAAACTGAAACTGTCTAGTTTAGTTCAGTTCAGTGCGATTTAATTTTCACTGCTGAGAGTCCAAACACTGAAGAGCAAATCCATCAATGCGCAGCTCCACAAGTCCCAAACCAAGCAAGCCAGTGGTGACAGGGATAAGGAACAAACTTCACCAATTGACGAAATAAAGGAAAACACCTCAAGAGAAACCAGTTTCAGTTGGGCTTGACCATTTATCCTCTGAAACTTCTTGTGCAGAGCTGCAGTCTAGGTGCCGGAGACTGGAGAACGCTGGATGTCCATCGTGGAGAAGATGCAGGTGTGAGTAGGTCACCTGTGGGTGTTCAGGCTAGCCCACGGGATCAATGCGGAGACTGGAATCTGTCACTGGAATCAGCCTCATGCTCTCCGCCTCTTCATGACTGCCACAGCATCTGCTCAAGATACGGCCAGGTCCAGGATTATGGAGACCTCTAGAAGTCTTCTATGGTTGGTATCGTCTCTTCACAGTTCTTAAATCACATCAATGGTGCTGCACAATCTCTAGAGGCCTCAGGATGAGTCCCCAGGTGGAAATAGAGGACAAAGAAAACAAACTTACAGCATCTGGTATTCCCATGCGGTCTCACTTCTAAGTACTAACCAAGTCCAACCACGCTTAGCTTCTGAGATCAGATGAGATCAAACACACTTTTTTTTTTAAATGAAAGAAATTGCAAATACATTTGTATACATTAAAAGAAATTACAGCACAATTTAAAATTAACAAACAAACCCACATTAAAATCTTGGCAATTTCCAGTTAATTTCTTTACAAATTTGACATGCTTTGGTCACTAAAAAGTTCTTTCAGCATGTTTTCATTTTTAAAATTAACGTATAATTTTTCCACGTATCCTTCTGTTTTCATTCTGAAAATTTTCCATATATCCATCTCCATTTTTTCTTTTTTTTGCCACAATTCTCCTTTCCCACTTAGCACTTTTCATCAGCGTTATACACGAGCTATGTTTCAATCCAAAAATGCGAATGAACTTTATGCGCAAAACTGGATTATCGCATTAAGACGTGCGAATAAAGCAGCGTTTCCATCCAACGAGTCAAAGCGAACAAAATCGCCACCTCCTGATTAACCGGGCGCCAAATATCAACAGTAAAAACAGAATTTGCTGCAGTAGGAGAAGCTGCGTCAATCTTTTCTTCATCTAATAAATGACTTGCACCTCAGAAGGCAATCCTGACAACACAATGAAATGCACGGTGGCGTTTGAAGGTGTCAGATGCAGAGCACAGACGCTCTTGATTCCGAAGGTCATTAATAATATAATAACACTAGTACTTAACGGTAATGCGTTTCAGAATGATCAAAACAACAATTCGGATGTTTTATAATGTGCTCAGCCTGCTGGTTTGCCCATTTACACACAATTTCATCATCATCATGATCTCTTATAACAAAGTCACATGACCTTTTTAATGCGCACACTGAAATTTGTGCGGTAAAAGTGTTTTTCCATTGTAGTTATTGCAAATCTTTTCTTATCGAATAAAAGGTTTATGCTACTCAGTTCAAGAGTTCCCACTTAGATATGGCTTGGCGTATAAGCAGGTTTGGCATGCTGTCCCGGCAGAGAACCCTGAGCTCGGAGATATTTGAGCCCAGGGCTCCCGCCCGGTCGATAAGCATATCAGGAGATCCGAGATCAGGTAGGTCTCGAGAGCTCCCCCCTTTAGAAAAGGGAGGAAAAGGAGGAGATGGGGTGGAAGGGGGGATTCTTCCAAACGAAGATAGAAACAGTAGGGAGAAAATGATCCATTTATAGTAAACTAGGATCACTCTGATTGGATTATTACTGATTACAGATGAGTGGCCAGACGTGCTCAATCATATCACGTGCTCCTCTCGAAATTAGTTTATGAAACTTCACTTATCCTTCCCCATGATGCGCATAAAAAAAAAAAAAAAAAACGTATGCACATTTTCAATTTATGCGCATCTAGGCGTTTCCATTAACCGTTTTTTATGCACGTATCCAAAATGCGCATAAATATAGGTGGATGGAACATTGCTATAGTTTTGCAGTTTTCTTATTTATTTATTTATTTTATTTATTTATTTTTAACCCATCCAAGCATCAACAATCTGTTCCATTCTTATTCGTTTCGTCCCAATCTCCAACCAATCTCAAAATTTGACTTCTAATTCTTTGCAATATAAAAAAATGTGAGTAAACTTTATGTGAAGTCATTTTTAAGTGGAAGCACAAACTCTCGTTTTCATTTGTTCTCTTTCCATGCAAATGACATACAGACTGAACAAATAGACTTACAGTAGATAAAGATTCAATTATTTAAAGCGTTTATTGTCTTGTGCACAGGAAGAAAACACTAACTGCCAATTAAGGTTTAATGTATATTAAAGATATAATAATTTAATATATGCACTGTAAAAAATTAACAGTTTTCCATATTTTGTGATTCAGTTTTTATTTTTCTGTTTATTTCTGCTTTGAATCGCATTATAGATCTTGATCTTTCTTACAACAAGTTTTATCGTTGAAAAGTTTAAACAAGTGACTTTATTGATATTTTTAATAGTTTTAAAGTGATGTATGTCTGGGTTGGTGTTGTATATTATGCTATGGAACCTTGTAATAAACTGCCAGTACATTATTTTACAGACTTGTTTTTCTATAGGAGCAATTCCAGCATTCTGGATGTGACATTTGCAATAAAATCTCAAAACATAAATTCACAGAGGAAATTATGTTAACATTAAATTAAAAACATCTGTTTATATTTTCCAAAACAACTACCACAGAGTTATAGGATCAGAATAATCACATTCTGCAAGCATTTATTTATTTAAATGAGGAAAATAAACGTGTTATGGATGTGACCAAAAAGTCTGTGAGTTTACAGTCTACAACAGCGGTCGGAAACCTTTTTTAGCAAAAAGCCATTTCTGATTTTTTTTGACAAATTAAATATTTAAAGAGCCATTGGGGTGTATCGTATATCCTTTCCTCATTTATTTCCCTGCACAACTCAAAAATAAACAAAAATGAAGCATCACATGCTGAGCAAGTCCATAAATGAAGAAAGGACAGTTTATAGAATTTTTTCTCTTTCTCCATCACCACTCATGAATGCTGTTTGAATTTACGTGCACGAGGTGACCGTTAAAAATGTAAGTTGCTTGCCCTTTATTGGTGTCGCGATTCAAGTTAATCCACAGCACTGCTTTTATTGTAAACTGAGTACTTATTAATTTTGCTGTAAAAACACATTAAAAGGGGAATTAAAATTGTATTTTGACAGGATACTTATTTTTTAGTGGCAGTTATAGTTTTTTAAGCTTTAAAATATTATTGAAGAGAGACAGGTGGAGAGCCACATTTTTTTTGGTCAAAGAGCCACATGTGGCTCCAGAGCCATAGGTTCCTACCCCTGGTCTACAATATACTTTGTACTTTTTTTTATTTTAAAAATTCTGTGAATTAAACTGCACAACCCAAAAGAAATAATGCTAATCAAAAGGATAAGAGTTGGCTTGCTAGTGATTGAAAATGATTGTATTTTATTGTATTTACCGTTTTTGCTATACAACTTTTAAGTCATTTGTCTATATATCTGACTATATTGCTGTACAACATTTGGGTCATTTTACTATACATTTGATTATATGCTATACAATTTTTGGGTCATTTGACCATATATTTGAATATATTCCTATACAACATTGAGTTATTTGACTACACAGTATATTTGACCAGATTGCTATACAACCTTTGGGTCATTAGACTCTATATTTGATTATATTGCTCTACAACTTTTGGATCATTTGACTATATATTGACTATATTGCTATTCATCTTTTGGGTCATTTGACTATTTATTTGACTATATTGCTATGCAACTTTTGGGTCATTTGACTATATATTTGACCAGATTGCTATACAACTTTTGTGTCATTTGACTATATATTTGACTATATTTCTATACAACTTTTGGGTCTTTTGACCTATAATGCTATACACTTTTGGGTCATTTGACTATATATTTGACTATATTGCTATGCAACTTTTGGGTCATTTGACTATATTTTGACCAGATTGCTATACAACTTTGTGTCATTTGACTATATATTTGACTATATTCTATACAACTTTTGGGTCTTTTGACTATATTGCTATACAACCTTTGGGTCATTGACTATATATTTGACTATATTGCTATACAACTTTTGGGTCATTTGACTATATTGCTATACAACCTTTGGGGTCATTTGACTATATATTTGACCAGATTGCTATACAGCTTTTGGGTCATTTGACTATATATTTGACTATATTGCTATACAACTTTGGGTCATTTGACTATATTGCTATACAACCTTTGGGTCATTGACTATATATTTGACTATATTGCTATACAACTTTTGGGTCATTTGACTATATTGCTATACAACCTTTGGGTCATTGACTATATATTTGACCAGATTGCTATACAGCTTTTGGGTCATTTGACTATATATTTGACCAGATTGCTATACAACTTTTGGATCTTTTGACTATATAGTTGACTATATTGCTATACAACTTTTGGGTCATTTGAGTATATATTTGACTATATTTTTATACAACTTTTGGATCTTTTGACTATATAGTTGACTATATTGCTGTACAACATTTGGGTCATTTAACTATCAATTTGATTATATTGCTATACAATTTTTGGGTTCATTTGACTATATATTTGGCAAGATTGCTAAGAAACTTTTGGGTCATTTGACTATATATTTGACCAGATTGCTATACAACTTTTGGGTCTTTTGACTATATATTTGACTATATTGCTATGCAACTTTTGGGTCATTTGACTATATATTTGACCAGATTGCTATGCAACTTTTGGGTCTTTTGACTATATATTTGACCAGATTGCTATACAACTTTTGGGTCTTTTGACTATATATTTGACCAGATTGCTATACAACTTTTGGGTCATTTGACTATATATTTGACCAGATTGCTATACAACTTTTGGATCATTTGACTATACATTTGACCAGATTGCTATACAACTTTGGGTCATTTGACTATATATTTGACCAGATTGCTATACAACTTTTGGGACATTTGACTATACATTTGACCAGATTGCTATACAACTTTTGGGACATTTGACTATATATTTGACCAGATTGCTATACAACTTTTGGGTCATTTGACTATATATTAGACCAGATTGCTATACAACTTTTGGGTCATTTGACTATATATTAGACCAGATTGCTATACAACTTTTGGGACATTTGACTATATATTAGACCAGATTGCTATACAACTTTTGGGTCATTTGACTATATATTAGACCAGATTGCTATACAACTTTTGGGACATTTGACTATATATTTGACTATAATGCTATACAACTTTTGGGTCATTTGACTATATATTAGACCAGATTGCTATACAACTTTTGGGTCATTTGACTATATATTAGACCAGATTGCTATACAACTTTTGGGTCATTTGACTATATATTAGACCAGATTGCTATACAACTTTTGGGTCATTTGACTATATATTAGACCAGATTGCTATACAACTTTTGGGACATTTGACTATATATTAGACCAGATTGCTATACAACTTTTGGGTCATTTGACTATATATTAGACCAGATTGCTATACAACTTTTGGGACATTTGACTATATATTAGACCAGATTGCTATACAACTTTTGGGACATTTGACTATATATTAGACCAGATTGCTATACAACTTTTGGGACATTGACTATATATTAGACCAGATTGCTATACAACTTTTGGGTCATTTGACTATATATTAGACCAGATTGCTATACAACTTTTGGGTCATTTGACTATATATTAGAGCAGATTGCTATACAACTTTTGGGACATTTGACTATATATTTGACTATAATGCTATACAACTTTTGGGTCATTTGACTATATATTAGACCAGATTGCTATACAACGTTTGGGACATTTGACTATATATTAGACCAGATTGCTATACAACTTTTGGGTCATTTGACTATATATTAGACCAGATTGCTATACAACTTTTGGGACATTTGACTATATATTAGACCAGATTGCTATACAACTTTTGTGTCATTCTTCTAACAAGACCACATTTGTGAAAATAGACATGAGGGTCCAAAAGCTACATACATTTTTGATGTTGTTTTTCAGAAAATGTTCAAAAATAGTGGCGCTTATAAAAAAAAACCCACGAATGCTGGAGGAAAAAAAAAGCAGGATTGTTGTAGGAATCGCAGCAGTTCAGAAATAAATTGTGGGTAAACGCTTTTTCACATTTAAAAAATAACATGGAAAGTGGATGTTTAAGGCGCTTCATCAGCGCCAAGGTATTTCTAATTACTACTGTAGGTCTTGTATGCTTTGCAAAAATGTAGATTTTTTCCCCAGTGAGCCCCAGTTGCAACAAATCAAAAGTTACAAGCAGTAAAACAGCAGAGCATTAATTTGCCATCATATGCTAACCATATATGATGAGACTGTGAAATAGCAGTTCCCTCAGAACTCAAAATGAACACGTTTTCTTTTTTTAAACAGTCTTAATTGCTTCGCATTAAGCGCTTTCTTGAAAAGTGTGCATAATTGCATTACAGTCTGGAAGGCAGAGATATGCAGGAGATAGTCTGTGCAGGTTGGAAGAGAAAAAAAAAGAACCCTATGGATAGAGGTTGAGAAATATGCAAATGAGAAGATATTTGTTCCTCGTTAATGAGCAAAACTAAAGCGGCGGATTTTCAAACTTAAACGCACAACAATAACCTCTGCTAATCGTACAGCATCAATCCACCATTAATCTGTGCTCACGACGGACGCGAATCATTCAATTTACGCAGGAAGTTGTGTCGCTTTGAACCGTTTGTTACTTTGGACTGATTTCAAATGCCAAAGCAAATGCTAAGGACAAACCGCATGTGACTCCAGCATACAGACAAATATCAAGAAACATTTTAAGGAAACACTTAAATAAAAGGCTTCTCTTGAGAAAAGAAAACGTAATATTACAGGTTTGGAAACAACAGTCGGGGAGATTTTGATATTTACGCTCTTAAATATAATCCCAAGTCGCAGTTTAGAGAAGACAACTTTCCGGTAAACACGGCGTCTGATTATATCCCAGCAGTTCTCTCGCCTACAATCAGGAGAAAAATATAGCGGTGGGGGAAAAGTGACACTGAAATTGTAGGATTTTTCGGCCCAAAAGTCTATTTACAATCAAGTTCAATAGAGAGACTGTGTGCGTGTGTGTGTGTGTGTGTGTGTACGAGAACACCAGCCCTTTCCTTCCAGCAAGACTCGCTACATTACACGGGCTCATTTTCATCTCTCCGTTTCAGACTTTAATCAGACTTTAACTGCCGCAATATGAAAGTGTCTTAAACAAAGGGCTCCGCTCTCTACAATAACACTTAAAAAGGCCCTTTGTGTGGCTTTTTCCCCCGCCGAACAATAGCAAATTATATCGGGGTAAGAAATCTTTTATAATGAATCGCACATTTGCTGATTGCAAATAATTGCGTTAGGCGTGCGATATTGGCGGGGTCGTAGAGGTGACTGTGCTCCGAGTAATGTGAGGATTTGATCTCTGGCCTCGCTGATGAGGTCTATTCACAGCACGGCTGACCTGCGCTCGCCCCCCCCTCACCGCCACTTCAGCGTGATGAGGAGAGTGTGGGGTAAAGTTTGGAGCGAGGAGGTGCGATTAAAACTGAAGCCCCTCTCCACCCGCCGCCCCGGCTTTACCTGCGCTCTCAGACGATTCTGCTTTTCTCTCGGCCGAGAAACCGCACTCAATTACCTGTTCAAACAAACCCGGCACAGGTTAACCCAAGAGAACGTGAGAGGGAAGATGCAGCAATAATTGCTTGATAAAATAGATTTAAATACAGTAAGTTGATCTTGCGGTGGCTTAGTGGTCGCCTCACAGCAAGAAGGTCACTGGTTTGAGCTGGAAGGGCATCTGCTGCGTAAAACATGCTGGAATAGTTGGCAACCTGACCCCCATCCCGCCCACCACTCTTCACTTTCACGTGACATCCCCACCCTTATTTGACATCCCTAAACAACCACTACCTAAATACAACTACTACTTTAATAAGTATTAAAAAGCAGCAAATTACGGTGGCTCAGTCGTAATCGATGTTGCCTCACAGCAAGAAGGCGCTGGTTCGAGTCCCGGCTGGACCAGTTAGCATTTCTATGTAGAGTTTTGCATGTTCTTCTCATGTTGGAGTGGGTTCCTCTGGGAGCTCCAGTTTCCCCCACAGTCCAAAGACTGAAGATCTTGATAGGTTTAATGCACATTACAGCACTTATGAATTCATTTTTGAGAAAAAATCATTTTTGTATTGCCTGATAACTGCCACAAAATGCAAGCAAAACAACTTTATCCTCCCCAATAAATAGGAATTGTGGCTTATTTTAGTTTTTATTTAGTACAATTTAAAGTATAATGGATGCTTGCCACTGCTTGTAATTGGTCAAATGCACTCAAGGTTTCAAAATCAAAGTTCACATAAACAGTCAGTTATGTGTGAACATAAACATTGGAAAGAAGCCCTGTTTACGTTAAATAGCTATTATATATATATATATATATATACAGGGGCGTAGCGGACATTTTAAAAGTGGGGGGGACGGCTGTATGAGATCATACGTTCATATAATTATTAATCACCTGTTTCTAAATGGTCTGTCTCTAAAAGTGAGGGGACGGATCCCCCCGTCCGGTTGCTACGCCCCTGTATATATGTATATGTGTATATATATATATATATATATATATCTATATATATATATATATATATATATATATATACACATATACATATATACAGGGGCGTAGCAACCGGACGGGGATATATATATATATATATATATATATATATATATATATATATATATATATGAAGAGTCAGATGCTCAAACCTCTAAATGCATCAGACCTCTTTTCTTGTAAATGAGCATTTTTCTATCAGGCTCCTCTGATAGGGTTCAGACGTTTCATTTTATATGTAATGATAAGGTTATTAGGTAGTAAATAAAATACCTTTTTTTTCATAAATGTCACTTTAGACAATTCTTTGTTTTTTAACAAGGTAAATTTCTTTTGCGTCAAAACCAGCTAATCCACGTCTGCTTTTTATTCAAAAACCTCTAAATCCACCTATTGGGACAAGACAGTGTAATTAGTTGAAAATGAAGATGCGATTAGAAATTATTTTACCAAACATAACACATTACACAAATCACCTGAAATTTAAAATATATAATCTGTTAAGTAAGTGGCGGTTCATTCCGCTGTGATAAACCAGGGGGAAAAGCAGAAGGAAAATGAATGAATGAAATCTGTCAAGTGGATTAATCATAGCATTAAAACTGACATTAATTAAATCTTAATCTGTTGGCATTTCTGATATTTAATATTTGGATTTATTGTAAGTCGAGCAATGTAAACATTGCAAACATTGTAAGCTAAGCTTGTTTGATTCAATAATGTAGTTTAAAACATTGTGAAACATCAATATCTGTGCATTGTCCATTAATATAAAAAGCTTATCAGTATAGGTATAGGTATTATGAAGTAATATAAATATTGTAGAGTTTTATGCATTATATTTATCTTTTAAAAATAGCATAAATTAGCAAATAAAACACAAAGTAGACCTACTGGGCAAAAAGGGGATGTCTCTCAGACAATTTAGAAGCTGTCATTTATTCATTCATTCTCACCAAACTTATGGTCTTGGTCCCTTGTTTATCCTCAATGCATCCATGTGAATACGTGCGCAAAAAAGCGTTACGAACATATATGTATATATGTACATATGCATATATGTATTTATATATGTATATATGTATGTATGTATATATATGTATATATATATATTATGTATGTGTGTGTATATATATATATATATGTGTGTGTGTATATATATATATATATATATATATATGTGTGTATTCTATAAATATGCGTCTGTGTGTGTGTGTGTGTGTGTGTGTGTGTGTGTGTGTGTGTGTGTGTGTGTGTGTGTGTGCATATTTGTTAAATAACAAATGCATTTGTACTCATTTATATGCTCATGGGTGTGCTGGTCTGCAAAGGAGTTGTGTTAAAGTGCATTGTTGGTGTGTGCTAATTTGAGGTAACTGAGATAGGCCATGCCATTGACTAACTAAAAGCTGATCTAAAGTCAATGGCGCATGTTTTTTTATTTATTTAAATGCCGAAAACGTGCTTACACATTGCTTATTACACCACAAAGGGGTGCGCAGCAGCACATAAATATCTTTAAATACGAAATATTAAAGGATTAAATATTAATTACTGTCTACATAAATATAGAAACTGCTACCACCTCCTCTTTCCTCCCCTCAGAGGGTTTTGGTGAATCCGACTCATTCTCTAGATAACCTCGCGCATGAGGAAATCTCTTACCTTGCTAATGAAACATTCAGATGTTTACAAGCTCCATCATGTAGAGCAGGGGTCACCAAACTTGTTCCTGGAGGGCCGGTGTCCCGCAGATTTTAGCTCCAACTTGCCTCAACACACCAGGCTGGGTGTTTCAAGTATACCTAGTAAGACCTTGATTAGCTCATTCAGGTGTGTTTGATTAGGGTTGGAGCTAAAATCTGCGGGACACCGGCCCTCCAGGAACAAGTTTGGTGACCCTGATGTAGAGACACTTGATTGGTCAATGCATTTTACAGAACGTAAGAATGAAAATGGCTTGTAAATGCAAGTAAAGCAACTTCATCCCATTAAATAGGAATTGTGGCTTATTTTTTATTTTATTTAGCACAATTGAAGTGTAATGGACACTTGCTACTGCTTGTAATGGGTCAAATGCACTCAAGGTTTTAAAATCAAAGTTTACATAACAGTCGGTTATGTGTGAACAAACAGTTGAGAAAGAAGTCCTGTTTTAATTAAATATCTATTTTATATATACATCCGTCTATTAAAATGACACCAGCTTATTATAAAGTACTGCTATCTGTGCTGTTCATCTGAATCAACTACAAAAGACAAGCCGAAAACTGATTGTGACTGATCTGCGCTCTAATAGGACAGTTGGTCAGCAGGCGTAGGCGGGGCTTGTGGCGTCCCAGTTGGAGCAATCAAGAAATCTGCTTCTGATTTATGCTGATTATTTATATATAAAAACCAGTGGGTGTATTTTTACCATTAAACACTGGCATTAAAGTTTGCTCACATGCTGTGGATGTGCATTAGTATTCAAACACCATGTAAAGTGAATTTTGAATAATAGGTCCCCTTTAAAAGAGCCTATATGGTCCAAGTGTGGTGCTAATCATTTGAAATCAAAGCTTGCGACATAACCTGATCGTATAATACTGGGTTCAGACTACACAATAGCAACCCAATTACAGCGCCATCCTTTTGATGTTGGGCGTCGTGGTGATTCTTATACAACAATGGGCCTTACAGATGCGAGAATCAATTGTTTTATCTCATATAAATGCGTCGTAGTGGACAACTATTCACAGTCCCCCACAGAAAGGGGTGTGTTTTCTTTTTTACCTCCATGTCAGATTGCTTTACATCTGTGAAACTTGACCTAAGAAGTACAGAGGCTCTTCTGCTACACAGCTTTCTTACAGAGGAAGTAAAGTTTTGGTAGTAAAGCTGGAATGTTTGTAATTGAGGAAAGATTTGTGAGGATGTGATACTGCAACTTCACTTTTGTCTTGATGATGCTTTATCAAGGTTTGTTAATGCACTTTTTGAATGGCATCATACACTCACTGGCCACTTTATTAGGTACACCTGTCCAACTGCTCGTTAACGCAATTTCTAATCAGCCAATCACATGGCTGGAACTCAACGCTTTAGGCATGTAGACATGGTCAAGACGATCTGCTGCAGTTCAAACCGAGCATCAGAATGGAGAAGAAAGGTGATTTAGGTTCACTTTGAACGTGGCATGGTTGTTGGTGCCAGACGGGCTGCTCTGAGTATTTCAGAAACTGCTGATCTACTGGGATTTTTCACACACAACCATCTCTAGGGCTTACAGAGGAATGGTCCAAATAAGAGGAAATACTCCAGTGAGCGGCAGTTCTGTGGGCGCAAATGCCTTGTTGATGCCAGAGGTCAGAGGAGAATGGCCAGACTGGCTCCAGCTGATAGAAAGGCAACAGTAACTCAAATAAGCACTCGTTACACCCGAGGTCTGCAGAAGAGCATCTCTGAACACACAACACGTCCAACATTGAGGCAGATGGGCTACAGCAGCAGAAGACCACACCGGGTGCCGCTCCTGTCAGCTAAGAACAGGAAACTGAGGCTACAATTCACACAGGCTCACCAAACTGGACAATAGAAGATTGGAGAAACGTTGCCTGGTCTGATGAGACTCCATTTCTGCTGCCACATTTGGATGGTAGTGTCAGAATTTGGTGTCAACAACATGAAAGCATGGATCCATATTGCCTGGTGTCCCTAGGTAGGGTCCAGGAGGAATATAAAACAGATTCTAGAGCCCACCTCAGCTGATGAGCTCCTCCAGGGTGGACAGAGCTCCTCACTATAAGGGTGCACCCCGCCACCCTGCGAAGAAAAACTCATTTTGGCCGATTTTTCCTGAGATCTGTCCTTTCAGTCATGACCATAGGTGAGAGTGAATATTATTATTGTCTAAAACGAATAACTCTGTCATGTAAATATCAAATGAGTGATGATGCTTACACAACTTGCTCATACAGGGAATGGGAGAAGAGACTGATTGGGTTAATGCACATTACACCTAAAACACACCCATTAAGAGAATAATGAAAACCCATTTAGACCATGCGCCGGGTGCAGGTTCACTTGAGACCATATGCCTTAAATGTTTTGTCTATAGGAAGTAATGTACACTAATTTACACTAAATCTACACTAAATTTTAGAAACAACAAATAATAACTTGACTTCTAGTTGACGATTTGGTATCAGAAGTGGCTTATATGAAAGGCAAAGGCCTCTAGATTACGCTTATTTTATCAAAATAAATTATGATCATGACCCCCATGATCTTGGAGGACTGCATCCATACATCTCTGCAATGACTCAAATCACTTATTAATAAAGTCATCTGGAATGCCAAAGAAAGCGTTCTTGCTGGACTCCCAGAGTTCTTTGCATTCATCTTCAACACCTCCTCCTTCATCTTACCCCAGACATGCTCAATAATGTTCATGTCTGGTGACTGGGATGGCCAATCCTGGAGCACCTTGACCTTCTTTGCTTTCAGGAACTTTGATGTGGAGGCTGAAGTATGAGAAGGAGAGCTATCCTGCTGAAGAACTTGCCCTCTCCCGTGGTTTGTAACGTAATGGTCGGCACAAATGTCTTGATACCTCAGGCTATTAATGTTGCAGATCTTTCACACAACCCAATACTGAATGTAACCCCATCTGAAAAATCTACCTTCTTCCACTTTTCCAAATGATCAACTAGAAGTCAAGTTATATTTGTTGCTCTGGTATCAACAACAAGACTTTTGTCAGGTATTGGACTCCACATACACTAGAATATGTTGGTTTTGCAGCATGATCGTAACCTGAGCGATGTATTGATGAACGTGGGATCTAGATTTTAGAGTTAGATGTGTACGTATTTTATCTGCTTCCAGAAACATTTTAATGCAGTCAGTGCATAACCAGCTCAGTTAAACCTTAACCTGACTGACAATTGTGAATTGTAGGAAACCAGCAGCATGAACACATTGTTCCCTGTACCGCCTGGCCTCCCAAAAGAAGCGAAGTAAATCAATAAAATAAACGATTACATTGATGAATAAATGATGACATGCTCCTTTGGGTTTGGATTGTTGTGTAAAACAAAACACCATTCAGATGCACTGCACTGCACCATTGCCGTTACATAGACACACACACATGCGCTCTCCTCTGATAACCGGCAACACAAACATGTGTGAATGAGCTCGGAAAAACTCCGTCTCCCTGTTTCCACGAGCCATTGTGCTGCAAACGCCACAGAATCAGCGTAATTTAAAAAAAAACACTGTGTGTGTGTGTGTGTGTGTGTGTGGTGTGTCAGCGGCTGCATGACCCTGTCATTTGGCAGGCCTCAGATATGAAGTTTTAGGCTGGCAGCAGATGAACATGGCTTATTTACAGCGCGCCGAACATAATAAATACAAACAAACATAATCGAGTCATTGAGCACATTGTTCTCCGGTCTGAAGGAAATATCATGGGAAATCCTCAAAGGGAACAAACATAAATTCAAAATGAATTCCTCTTAATTACTTCAGGGTATCCTGAAATCCTCTCATGGAATTTGCCATAAACGCTGTGGTTTAACCGCGGCAGATTTTTTAAAGAGTAGGAAAAAAAGGCAATAAGCAGGAGGAGCAAGCACCTCAGGGAGCCTGTCATACACACACACACACAGCCTGACAATTGCCCACACACTCCATTACAAAACATTTCTGAATATTTATGAAAAACAGCCTGCACGTTAGCATTTAGCATGAGCTCTAAAGCTTCTTTAATTTACAGTTAGATATGACAGGACTATAGAAAAGCATACAACAACCATCTTAATCTATCACCAGCAAAGAAATGTTAATATTTTAATATGCTAACAATATGTAGTTAGCAATTAGTTAAACAGGCTAGTAAGATGTTAGTAACACACTAAAATGTGTTAGTAAAGTGCCAGCAATATGCAAAATTGTGTTGCTGATGTCTTAAAATCTTAACAGTATGATAAAGCATGGAAGCAACTGTGTCAGCGTATGCTAAAAACAGGTAAACCATATGCGCAAACATGCTAATGTGTTTACATTGTTTAAAGGTGGACAGTTCTCGCATACAGCAACCACCTTAAATTAACATGTATTGCTAACATGTAGGGTTTTCTAACATATTGTACATTTTTATAAATGTTTTTAATTGATTGTTGGATTAATTTATCTGCTTTTATACTCCTTTGCAGTTTACAGATAAATGGTTTTGATAGAAAAACATGTATATTAAAGTATTTTTGCAGTTAGTGCAAACAGTTTATTAAAATAAAAGCAAACTGCAACATACTAAGAAATTTCCATCACAGTCTTTGTATAATACACATCGTTCTCCCACATTTGTGCTACGAGACGCTGCATATTATTGATTTATGACATTTTAAAAGGTTTTAAACAACATGTCATTTCTTAACTGAGACAAATATGCAAATCGAAACAATAATTCACCTCTCCAGTCCTATAAGTGTGAAATGCGCTTTCAGTGAAAAGCATTGCAGAGCACGCCTTCATCCTTTATAATGATTAGGGAAATATTAGCCATTAGGTTCAACGTGACCTTTGACCTCGCCTGGCCGTTGAACTGACCAATGAAGAAAAATCAAAAAGTCATTTCAAGTGTACAGCATAACGACTTATTGCTTATTGATTTGAATAATGTGTTTGAAAATCCATCCAAGTAATCAATTATAACAACGCAAAGAATTAGCTGGAGAACACAGAGAGGGAGATGGAGAAAGTATTATTTGTGTTTTTTCTGTATATATATATATATATATATATATATATATATATATATAACTCACTTACAAGCCACTTATTAGGTACACCTTACTAGTACCGGTTGGGACCCCCTTTTGCCTTCAGAACTGGCACAGATTCAAGGTACTGGAAATATTCCTCAGAGATTTTGCTCCATATTGACATGATAGCATCAGGCAGTCTCTGCAGATTTGTCAACTGTCCAAATGTGAATCTCCCATTCCACCACATCCGAAAGATGCTCTATTGGATTGAGCTCTGGTGACTGAGGAGGCCATTTGAGTACAGTGAACTCATTGTCATGTTCAAGAAACCAGTCTGAGAAGATTCACGCTTATGACATGGTGCGTTATCCTGCTGGAAGTAGCCATCAGAAGATGGGTACACTGTGGTCATAAAGGGATGGACATGGTCAGCAACAATACTCAGGCAGCCTGTGGAGTTGAAACGATGCTCAATTGGTACTAATGGACCCAAAGTGTGCCAAGAAATCTCCCCCCACACCATTACACCACCACCAGCCTGAACCGTTGATACAAGGCAGGATGGATCCATGCTTTCATGTTTTTGATGCCAAAATTCTGATCCTACCATCTGAATGTGGGAGCAGAAATGAAGACTCATCAGACCAGGCAACGTTTCTCCAATCTGCTATGGTCCAGTTTTGGTGAGTCTGTGTGAATTGTAGCTCAGTTTCCTGTTCTTAGCTGACAGGAGTGGCACCCGGTGTGGTCTTCTGCTGCTGTAGCCCATCCGCTCAAGGTTGGACGTGTTGTGTTTTCAGAGATGCTCTTCTGCAGACCTCGGTTGTAACGAGTGCTTATTTGTGTTACTGTTGCCTTTCTATCAGCTGGAACCAGTCTGGCCATTCTCCTCTGTACAGAACTGACGCTCACTGGATATTTCCTCTTTTTTCTGACCATTCTCTGTAAACCCTAGAGATGGTTGTGCTTTAAAATCCCAGTAGATCAGCAGTTCTGAAATACTCAGAGCAGCCCGTCTGGCACCAACAACCATGCCACATTCAAAGTCACCTAAATCACCTTTCTTCCCCAGTCTGATGCTCGGTTTGAACTACAGCAGATCGTCTCGACCAATGAGCAGTTGGACAGGTGTACCTAATAAAGTGGCCGTGTGAGTGTGTATGTATATATGTGTATTTTTTTCATTTATATAAATCAAAAACTTGAAAATAAAACCCATACGTTATGAGTGAAATTATCATTCAGTGTAAAATATATATTATTGTACATATGAAATGCCAAACTTCTTCTGACATGTTCTTATTTAATATATAAAATACACATGTGGGCAATATAAACTCTATTATGATAAATGATTAAAAACATCTTAATGCAACTGGATAAAACCTACTGTTTTGAAGGCAAATTAAGATTTAAATGAGCAATTAGCATTTGAAGGCTGCATTGTGATCCTTAAATAAAGTCTGTTAACATGTAAAGTTTTTATCTACTTCCTTAAAGAGTCTTCTGTAAATCAGGGAAAATATATAAGGGTTATCATTTGTTTCTCAGAAAGTTGTATTGCACTACCTTGACAGTATTCCTGATGATATTTTTATTCTGTAGAAAGGATTACAATTTATATTTATATATTAAAATTTATATAGTTATACATATATAACATTTTAAACAGCTACGGTTGATATTATTAGCCCCCTTAAGAATTATTCGTGTTTGATTGGCTACACAACAAACCACTGTTGTCCAATGACTTGTCTAATTTTAACCTAAATAAATTAAATAAATATTGTTTTCAACAAAGTGAATCAGACAAAATGATAACGACAAATAGAGAGAGCTCGGTGCAGACACCTTTCTCCCGCTCCATCACAGAAAAAAAAAATGTTCAAGCTAAATCAGTCTATTTCCAGCTCTCCTCTAATGATTTCCATGTTTGCGTGAGAGCCTGGTGTTCAGCAGGAGCGGTGACTCCATCAGCCTGAACAATCCCATCTGAAGGCGTCCAGGGGCCTTTCCGTGCACAAATGACTGACAGCAGAGCCGACTAAAGCACTATTACCGGCACCCGGGGCCACGAGCAGCAAAAACCCACCAGCATCCAGCGTAATCTGCCACACCGACTCCTTCCACCAAACGATTATCAGCTTGAAATGCAATTTTATGCATTATAACTCCCTTCTCCTCAAATGGTTTTCAGAGCCCCCCCCAAAAAACCGCACATGACATGCGATTACCAGTCAACAAAACAATCGTTTCTCCTCCCCGGCGGTAGTTTTGCCCACTCGGGCTCTTAAAGGTCCCCTCTTAGACACTTTCGACGTGACGGAGGGAGCTACGTGTTCTTTTGATTTTTAACCATTACAGAGTTTTCATAGAGCTGCAGTCAATTTATTTTATTTATTCTAATGAGCAGCATTAGCGGTAACGTGGTTAGCGGCGCTCGGGCTCGTCGGCTCGTTAATCACACTCTGCAGACACTCGCAAATCAACTTCTAACAGCAAGCACTGAATCAAGCTCAATGGAGCGTGCACTCCTTCACAATTTATGATCTTTCAAATTGCATCTTTTCAACCATTAAATTGCAAGATACCATAAATTTTTATCTCCTCCGCTTTAGTCCGGCATTCATTCTGTCCGCGAACAGCAGAAGAGTTGTAAATCCAGGGTTGTTAGGAGGAATTTAAGCTCTGTCTCCTGAAAGGAAACCCAAGCGTAGGGCGAAGGCTGTTAATTTGCCATTGAGGACAAATACCAGGAGTGATAAAGTTTAAGAGCTCAACAGGGAGCTAAATCTGGCACTGGTAGGCTGAGGCTTTCTTCAACCTTGGGTCCACTGACTGTGCTAACTGTGTTAGATATCATCCGTCACATTTGATTGAGGGTTGAATTCCGTTTGATGAAAGTCTCGTCTACAGTTACAGAAAGGTCTGCTTCACAAGAGCTGAAAGATTGTGTAATGGCTGGGATTTTCAGGGAGTTAGGGTGAGAAAACATATGATGGTGGTAAGATGGTGGCTCAGTGGTTAGCATTGTCACTTCACAGCAAGAAGGTCGCTGGTTTGAGTTTGAACGGTTCGAGCCTCGGCTGGGCCAGTTGGCATTTCTGTGTGGAGTTTGCATGTCCTCCCCGTGTTCGTGTGGGTTTCCTTTGGGTGCTCCAGTTTCCCCCACAGTCCAAATACATGCGCTATAGGCGAATTGAATAAACTAAATTGTTCATAGTGTATGTGTGTGTGAATGTGAGAGTGTATGGGTGTTTCCCAGTACTGGTTGTGGCTGGATGGGCATCTGCTTGCTTAAAACATATGTTAGAAAAGTTGGCAGTTCAGTCTGCTGTGGTGACCCCTGATGAATAAGGAACTAAGCAAACAACTAAGGTTTAAGGACTAAGGTCACAAACAACAGAGAATTTTGGTGAGCCAGCCAGGATCATCATTTGAGAATTAGGATTATCATTGAATCTTGGGAAAACTGAATGGCTGATCACTCATGATTGAATCTTCGATAAATATTAGTCCAGGTCCGTTTGCGGTGCCAGGCTCTATACAAGTGTTTTAGTAGTCGGGTTTAGGTATTGGGTAGGAGTAGGAATCATACTTTGTAGCTGCTTATAAACAGCTAATATCTTAATGATAGGCAGGTAATACGCCAGTAGTTATAAGTGTGAATTGTGACTTAAATTAACACTTCAATAAATGATAAAAAATGTCTAAAAGTTTAATTTGTAATTATTACAGTGTTTACACTGTTAAAAAGTAGCGTAAATTAGCAGTATTTTCCCGTATTTTGTGATTCATGTTTTACTGGAAACATGAATCACATGCTTATTTAGGATTTTGAATTGCATTATGGGACTGGATCTTTCCTTCAATAACTTTTAAAAATAAAAAAGTGACTTTTATGATCATTTTTTAATAGTTTATAGTGAGTTTAAAGTAGAGGTGTGAACAATACTGGTAACGCTTCTGTTCGGTTACGATTATCATCCATCGATTTGGTTCAATTTGTTATCTCGCTGCATCACAGATGCGTTGACGATGCTTTTCATACACAACTTTATATTTTACTTCACAGACGCTGTTCACCGATGAGTGACGCTGATAAACGTCAGCAGCGCAGTGTTGCCAGATTGGGCGGTTTTGGATAGGCCTTTCAGCGGGTTTTGGATAGTTTTTGGGCTGGAATCAGTCAGCTACATCTGCCAACAGTGCAGCGGCGATCACAGCAGATCCATGATAGACGTGATGGAGAAAACTAGCACGCTCGTGTCTGTATCCAGAAGTATCGCTATAACAGCCGAGAGGAGAGGAAAAGCCATGCAGCCGGTCAAATGGGCCACAGTAATGCAGAGAAATAGAGTTTCGTTCTCTCAATCGCAGTGAAATAGGGGCTTCTGCTGTAAGTGAATAACTATACAGCAAACACACATGCAGTGAAATTGTGCACAGCTTCTGCGTTTTAAGTAGTTGGAGCGCTGTAAACACTCGCGCTCACCTCCCTCGCCATAGTAAGCTACCGCAATATAGCGCATATGAGATAAATGACGTCAGTACATAATAACCGGTTATGATTATTACTGAACCGATACCGAATTGTCCGTGTCTGCATCGCAGTGCACCGAATAAACAATTAATTTTGACACCACTAGTTTATAGTGATATTTGGTCTTGGTTGGTGTTGTACTACAAAAACCTTATAATAAACTGCCAATACATTTTCTATTATTTTACATACTTATTTGTCTAAATATAAAATTTTATACATTTTATTATTACTAAAGTACTAAAAAGTCACTTTATTAAACTGTTGAGTTGAATTTGAACATCAAAAGTCGACAGATCAAGCTCCCATAATGCAATTTACAACTGTAATAAAGCGAACAACACTTGTGATTCACCAAATACGGAAAGTGTTCATTAACAGATATGTTTTACAGTGCATGTACATTTAACAACATAGACTCATTTTGAGAACGTAGCCCTATATACATTTCTGGAGATCACGAATTATGTACCCAAAGGAACATATGGCGTTTGTCTTTAAAGTAAATACTACAGGGCGGTATGACGCTTTCCTTTTTGTGCTTACCAGCAGACTGCTTACCTCCATATGGGCGGCTTTTCCGCTGTTACCAGTTTGTCCAGTGGCTCGCCGCGTACGATGGTGGACTTGTGACGTGGAGGGAAGTAAGAGGGGAGAGGAGTTCGAGTCTGGCGAAGAATGGTTCCAGAAAGCAGGTAAGACAAATGCAAAAGCCAAAATATACAATAAACAAGTAAAAAACAGGGTGAAAACGTGGTGAAAACGGGAATAATAAGGCTGCTGCGAGGGCTTTTCTTTTTCTGGATTGCTTTTCAAAACACTGTCGGTTGGGTTCAGGGAAGTGGGTGGGCGCTGGTCAATCAGTGCTTTTGTAAACACTATCGGTTGGGTTTAGGGAAGGGGGAGGGTGGGTCAGCCGATCGGTCAGTCAGTCAGCCGACAGCGGCCTCTGGTGGATTTACACGAGCACAGCAGGCTGCGAATGACACAGGATAAATTTGAGATCTCAAAAGCATACACAGCAGCCTCTGGACGATTCGTGAAAACAAGAACTGCAACAAACATACCTCCTGGGACGTATTTGGCGCTCTCCAGTAATGTATATAGGGGTACATTTTCAGAATGAGCCTGGGTTGACATTTAAGTAGCATTTTACATCTACAAACACAGGCTTATTTTTAAAATATACTTTTAAGATTTGCTATCAATTTCAAGTACACGTTTAATAAAATGAAGCGCATTTTGCTGCTAAATTGAAACAAAAAACGGCTTTCTGAATTGTGTTTTTGTGAAGAGTGATCTGAATGGTGAGCACTCACATGAGCTGAAGACTGTATTTATAATCACTTTCCAGAGAAAAGAGTTTTAATTGTGGGTGGTAAGGGGTCTCCTGCTTCAGCGGATTCAGTCATGCTGAAATAATGTGATATGTGGCACTAAACATCACACAGAATTCCTGGATGCCGCTACTAGTAGTTTAGTGGTGTGAAGAGCAAACATCAGACAAAGAAACACACTTTATTATCACGCTTTACCAGCGGAGACAGCTGGAGAATCAATACATGTACAGATGGAGGAGCAGAACAGATAAACCAGAAAGCTTGCACTTGGAAAGATTATGTGCCAGAGAAGATCCTGATTAGGTTTAATGTAGTTTTTGTGAAGCTCACAGCCAAAAATATTGATCTGCATCAGTAGATGAGTGAGTAGCCCATGAGTAACCCCATTGCTGAATTATTACTTAAAGGGACGGTTCAACCAAAAATGAAGATTTTGAGAAATGAGAAGATGATGATGGTGGTATAAGGGCCGCACGGTGGCTCCTCACAGCAAGAAGGTCGCTGGTTTGAGTCCCGGCTGGGCCAGTTGGAATTTCTGGAGTTTCCCTGTTCTCCCTGTGTTGGAGTGGGTTTCCACAAGGTGCTCCGGTTCCCCTCAAAGTCTAGACGAATGGGCTGTAGGTGAATTGGGTGATCGAAATTGGCTGTAGTGTATGTGTGTGTGAATGTATGTGGGTGTTTCCCAGTACTGGGTTGCAGCTGGAAGGGCATCTGCTGCGTAAAAACATGCCAGAATAGTTGGCGGTTCATTCCGCTGTGGCAACCTCTGATAAATAGGGGACTAAGCTGAAGGAGAATGAATGAATGAATGATGGTGGTAAATAAGTGCATTTTTTATTATTCTGCCAGACAACAGAGAGTCACGGCTGAATTTTGGCGAGCCAGCCAGGAGAATTTTTTTGAGGACTAGGATAATGTTTGTTGGACTCAATTTGTATGTCATTGGGTTTGTTTAAAAACAACAATCAAGAGAGGTATAAAAAGAAAGCCTCAAACATGTAGGGCAACAAAGTAACATGGTGTATAATGTAACATTGGGTTTTTAATCACGGCATTTTTAATCCGTGTGCAGACGCCTTCCTGCCATTTATTGAAAAAGTTTGTAAATTTGGATGACAAGATGCATAAAAGTACACGGGTTGGAGAATGAAAATGAAACACTGGCCAATTTAGTGTTGGAGGTTGGATGAGTCCAGCTTTACTGTCTTTCCCTCACCTTGGAGAGTTAAGGTGTGGAGAAGCCCCAAAGAAGCGTACCACCAGAATGTTGCATGCTCAGAGTGAAGCATGGGGGTGGATCAATGATGGTTTGGGTTACAATATCATGGCATTCCCTAGACCCGATACTTGCGCTAGATGGGTGCTTTGTCACTGCCAAGGACTACCAAACCATTCTGGATGAGCATGTGCACCCAAACATTGTCTTTTGAAGGTAGCGCTGTGTATCAGGACCATATTGCACCAATACACACAGCAAGACTGGTGACAGAGTGGTTTGAACATGAAAGTGAAGTTGAACATCTCCCATGGCCTGCACAGTCACCAGATTTAAACATTATTGAGTCACTTTGGGATGTTTGGATGTGTGAGGAAACGTTTTCCTTCACCTGCATCACATAGTGGCCTGGCCACTATTCTGCAAGTAGAATGGCTCAGAATACTTCTGGCCACTGTGCAGGACTTGTATCTGTCATTCCCCTAGATGAATTGATGCTGTATTGGCCGCGAAAGGAGGTTTGCACCCTATTAATGAATTATTGTGGTCTAAAACCAGGCATTTCAGTTTCGTTGTTCATCCCCTGTATTTGTTTTTCCTACTATGGAAGTCAGTAGTTTCCAGCTTTCTTCAAAACATCTGCTTTGTGTTCAACAGAAGAAAGTAACTCGTAAAAGTTGGAACCACTTGAGGGTGAGTAATAATTTCATTTTTGGGTGAACTATCACTTCAAGTTGCCCAATAAGCGATTGCTTTTAAAGTAACACAGTCTGATCCAACACGAACCAGCAGTAGCCAAGAAGTTGCTTCTCAGTTCGCAAACTTGGACTAACTACCCTCGAACTCTTGAGACTCCCATTCTAGACGATGGCGTTCGAGAGGCCATTGAATGTAACCTGACGAAGGTGGAAAACAAGCTACTTACCCGCACCATACTGTTCTGAGGAATTGGCATAATTGTTTCAGATTACATCTCCTGTGGCAGAGAGCAGTGAGGAACACACTTGTCAAACAATATGGTCAGATTAGCTGTTTCTGATTGGGCGCGTATCGAAGCGATCTCCCTCATTACACACCTAAGAAAAGAAACAAAAGATCGCTTTAAAGTGACTTAATTATCCACATAAAGAACGGAGTGACAAAGCCAGTAGCTGGGCCTGAAGTGAAGGGTTAACCCTTTCGCGCCGTGAAAAACTCTTTATCCACTTCACATGGTGCAGGAATCAAGCCAAGCGACCGCAGGGTGTCGAACATGAGCAAATTCACACACTGCTGATTGGCTGCCGAGAGGGGAAACTGAGCCGTTAAAGAACAAGTTTTACATGCACACACTACAGGTAAGAGCACAGGTTGTATGCTAGCAAAATTGCAAAGCTTATCCCATATGATTACATACTGTACAGGAAGAGAATTGATTCAACAAATCCAAAGTTTTAGGGGTCCAAAGTTGATTCTCAAGTTTGTAATCATGAATTGAAATCTCATTTAAAGTTCCAGGGAAGTCAAAATTAGTTTTTTAGATGTTAGTATCATTATGTTAGCCTTAAGGCTATCTATAATCTAGTTTGCTCCAAAATTCACATTTAGAATATATAAACATTCAAAGCTTTAGGTTGAATCAGCTTTAGAAATGAATCAGCGATATTTATTTATTTATTTTGACGTCACATCATACTTTAGTTTCTCATCAACTCTTCTGACCAATCAAATGCTCTCTAGTATTTGACATGTCCCGCCCCCTTCAAGAAACTTCACATTTGCTTTTCATTTGATGCGCTTGAGCTCATTGAAGTCAGAATTATTAGCCCTCATGAATTATAAATCCCCTTGTATATTTTTTCTCTCCAATTTCTGTTTAACAGAAAGATTTCCTTTCTAACACCTTTCTAGACATACAGTTGAAGTCAGAATTATTAGCCCCCTATCTAAATGATGTTTAACAGAGCAAGGAAACTTTCACAGTATGTCTGAGAATATTTTTTCTTCTGGGGAAAGTTTTATTTGTTTTATTTAGGCTAGAATAAAAGCAGTTTTTAATTTTTTCAACATCATTTTAAGTTCAATATTATTAGCCCCTTTAAGCAATTTGTTTTCTCTATCGATAGTCTACAGAACAAACCATCGTTATACAATAACATACCTAATTACCCTAACCTGCCTAGTTAACCTAATTAACCTAGTTAAGCCTTTAAATGTCACTTTAAGCTGTATTGAAGTGTCTTGAAGAATATCTAGTCTAATATTATTTACTGCATCATGACAAAGATGAAATAAAGCAGTTATTAGAGATGAGTTATTAAAACTATTATGATTAGAAATGTGTTGAAGAAATCTTCTCTCCGTTAAACAGAAATTGGGAAAAGAAATAAACGGGGGCTTCAACTGTAATAGTTTTAATAACTGATTTCTTTCCTCTTTGTCATGATGACAGCACATAATATTTGACTAGATATTTTTCAAGACATTTTCTATACAGCTTAAAGTGACATTTAAAGGCTTAACTAGGTTAAAGTTAGGGTAATTAGGCAAGCCACTGTATAACAATGGTTTGTTTAGTAGACCAGGGTGTCCACGGGGTCTTAAAAAGGCTTAGATTCGCCTAAATATTGTCTTGTAGGTCTCAAATCATTTCAAACGGGTCTTAATTTTTCCTTTATTTATGTAAAGCTTCCCAATCGATCTAGCACACATCCAATCACCAATACATTTCGATAAAACTCTATTTCTAACTAATATTAAAACATATCTGTTGTGTTTACACTAAATAAAAATATAATAGATTTATGGCATGAAGGTCAAATATCTCTTTAAATAAAAAGCTACTTCTGAAAAAATAAAGCAGAGCTGAAAGCATATGTTTTCCACACACATATGACAGACAGATGGTCATATTTAATATGAAAGCTGCTTTCAATCGCCTCTATGTATAGAATAGGTTAACCTGTCCTGAAATCTTTTGTCAATAAAAAATAATTCAATGGAAAAGAAAAACACAATAATAGAGAGAAATTAATTATCAATTGTTACACTGAATGACATGACTATGACTCTGTTCATAGCTAATACAACCTGTATGTAATGTTCATAGTACATCCATCTGTAAATATCACCATAATTTTTCTATAACTGCACTTTATAACTTATACCTGTATCCTGCACTTGCTGCTATTGCACTGCTGGTTAGACCTAAACTGCATTTCGTTGCCTTGTACTTGTACATGTGTAATGACAATAAAGTTGAATCTAATCTAATCTAATCTAATGACATACATTTTAAGTATTTATGTTTCTTTATCAAATATTTCCCAATGATGTTTAACAGGAATTTAACAGGAATTTTCACAGTATTTCCTATAACATTCATTCCTTCTGGAGAAAGTCTTTTTAGTTTTATTTAGGCTAGAATAAAAGCAGTTTTTAATTGTTTTAAACCATTTTAAGGTCAGTATTATAAGCGCCTTAAGCACTATTAGTTTTGGATTGTCTCCAGAACAAACCACTGTTATACAATAACTTGCCTAATTACCCTAACTTTAACCTGATTAACCTAGTTAAGCCTTTAAATCTCACTTTAAGCTGAATACTAGTGTCTTGAAGAATATCTAGTCTAATATTATGTGCTGTCATCATGACAAAGATTAAATAAATCAGTTATTAAATATGAGTTATTAACACTATTATGTTTAGAAATGTGCTAAAAAAATAAATCATGGTGAAGGAATGTATCTCGAACATGTAGAAGAGGGTTTCTGTTTTTTGTGATGAGGGTTAATTGATTTAGGCTCAGGTTGAACGTCTCCACTCGAATGCTTTTAGAGCGGCTAATAAAGATCCAGCACACTCTCATTGTGAAGGTCCATCAAATGTCACGCGTGTTATGCTGGCGAAATTGCATTTCAGTCTGTGCGAGAGACAGACGAAGACTATTTTAACATAAAATGCAAAGCAATCATATGATAGCGTCACTGGAAATGAATACCTGTGTGTGGAGTTCGTATTAACTTGTCAACTGTACCTAGATGTCCAAGAAGTACAATTCACAGAAGAGCAGGACTGCGGGGCATGTTATTACTGCAGGAAACACACACACACACACACACACACACAGAGAGAGAGAAAGAAAATGGCGACTTAATAAAACACTGAAAGTGGAAGAAAAGGTAGGGAATGCCAAAACCTGGGTACTGTAATTGTGCAAAGCAGATTTACCAGAAGAGTTCAGCATTTTCCCTGCTTAAATACACTCTTTCCTATTAGAATTTTCCTAAATAGCAGACTTTTTAGTAAAATATAAAAATACCACATTTGCACACTGAAAAAAACAAATATTCATTGGATTTATTAAATGTTTTTAAGGTAAGTGGTTGCAAACAATTGATATGGGCCAAGGCCGTAGATTTGCTCTTGACATTGGTGGGGACATACATCCCTAGTGCTGCACTGAACAGCACAAAATCAGTTTCACACTTTTAAAACATGAATAAAGTACTTAATAATATAAAATAAACACTTAATAATACAAATAACAATCCCATCCCATGTTGCAGAAGTCAATTTACACGATTTTACAGTAGTCGGGCATTGAGGAGGTATGAATGTAGAGAAATTAAGAGAGGTGTGTGACGCAATTGAACTGTTTTATCCCGATTATTGTTTTTCATAATCATGGAGGCCAAAATCAAAACTGAATATCGCACAGCCTTGGTTAATAGTATGAAATAGTATTATTAACTCTAAGTGAACTTGACTTTTTGCACGTGTTATTAACATTATTTTATTATTTTGAGGTCGATTATATTATTAGTAGGGACATTTCAGTAATTGGTGGGGACATGTCCTTTCCGTCCATGCCAATTCGACGCCCTTGATATGGGCTGAATTTAATGGTGCGGTATGTAAGTTTGACACCCAGTGGTTGAGCTAGGTATTGCACTCCTAGTTCTAAATACATACAAGCACAGGTTGTCAGATTGACGACACCAACAGGAGTGTGGCTGATTGTTGAGCCTGTCTAGGCTGATTCAAACTGTGTTCTAAGTAAAAGCAACGGCACGTGATAGAGGAGATATTCTCCATATTAAAAGGAGTCTTTGTCCTAACCAACACCTGAAATTTTAATTTTAGCTTCTATTTCTTGTAGCTGAACAACAAAATAAACTGCTAGAAGGTTGCTGGTTCGAGTCCCGGCTGGGTCAGTTGGCGTTTGCATGTTCTCCCTGGTGTGTGTTTCCTCCGGGTGCTCCGGTTTCCCCAACAGTCCAAGCACATGGGCTATAGGGGAATTGGGTTGGGTAAGTTGTCCGTAGTGTATGAGTGTGTGTGTGTGTGAATGAGTGTTTATGGGTGTTTCCCAGTATTGGGTTGCAGCTGGAAGGGCATCCGCGGCATAAAACATATGCCGGAATAGTTGGCGGTTCATTGCACTGTGGTGACCCCTGATAAATGAATGAAATCTCTTTATAAAAAGTATCAGGATTGGTTGAATGTTGTCGACAGCAGTGATTGGCTCCTCCGGGGAGACACTAAAATCACACATCTGCATATGGATGAATGTACTTGCGTGTGTGTGTGTGGACATATGGACAGTGTGTTGTGTTTTCTCTGTGAGGGATGGTGGATTGTGCATGGGTAAATTGTAAGTGGCAAAACAAATAATAAGGAAAGGCATAAAATCTCACAAACACTGAACTGATCAGACAATTACAAACCATCTGGCCTGTTAAAGCCAATCTGCTGGACGAGTCCTCACACCAGCTCAATCTGCAGGCACTGACGCAAGACAGCTCTGCATCTGGAGGAACACACACACACACACACACACACACACACACACACACACACACACACACACACACACACACACACACACACACACATACATACATACACAGGTAGACGAGGAGAACCTGAGCCAAAACACACATACTCTCACACACACATACGGCTCAATCTGCAGTTACTGACACAAGGCATCTCTGCATCAGGAGGAGCCCACACACATACATACATAAGCACACACTCAAGTAAATGAAGAGGAGGACAAAAGCCAAAATGCACACATGCACATGACATTTCTACATCTAGAGAAACTAGACTTCTGTTGTGCTCACTGTGTCAAGAGATTTGCAAAAGTGACTTAAGTATTGAGAAATGTGTCCTAGCGTCTGTAAACAACTGTAAGATGCTGTGGCATGACCTTAAAATGGCAGTTCATGGTCAAAAAACCCTCCAATGTGGCTGAATTGCAACAATTCTGGGATGATGAGATGAGCAGAATTCCTCCACAGCGCTGTAACAGACTCATTGTAAGTTATTGAAAACTCTTGATTGCAGTTGTTGCTGCCCAACCAGTTATTAGGTTTAGGGGGCAAAATTTTTTTTCACACAGGGCTATGCAGTTTCATATTTTGTTAAAAAAATACCTTCATTTCAAAACTCTATGATGTGTTTATTTGTGTTATCTTTGACTAATATTTAAATTTATAGATCTGAAATATTAAAGTGTTCGTTCATTCATACATGTTTCTACGGCTTAGTCTCTTTATTCATCAGGGGTCACCACAGCGGAATGAACCGCCAACTTATCCAGCATATGTTTTACACAGCGGATGCCCTTCCAACTGCAGCCCAGTATTTGGAAACACCCGTACACACTTAGTGACACACATACACTACGGCTAATTTAGCTTACCCAATTCTCCTATAGCGCATGTGTTTGGACTGTGGGGGAAACTGGAGCGCCCGGAGGAAACCCACGTCAACATGGGGAGAACATGCAAATTCCACATAAAACTGCCAACTGGCTTAGCCAGGACTCAAACCTGCGACCTTCTGACTGTGAGGTGACAGTGTTAACCACTAAGCCACTGTGTCGCCCCCATTAAAGTGTTTACTGTTTGTTAAAATTATCCCTAAGAAGACTTTTTCACTCACTGTATTTGCACAGACACATGCACACACAGACCCAGGGAAGAAAGACGCTGCATGCTTGGAAAGGTGTGTGTGCAAATGATCATTTTAGTTATTTGTTAAGACTTAAGGCCTGTTTACACTGGCATTGTCGTTGTCAATGCATTGTCACAGTCACGAAAATCACGAAAAGTCGAAAAGTGGAGGAGGTGTGGGGGGGGGGGGGTTGTGATGGTTGCGAATATCATGAAAAGTGTGTGTGTGGGGGGTTGTCACGGTCACAAAATTCACGAAAAGTGTGGGGGGTTGTCACGGTCACGAAAATCACGAAAAGTGTTGGAGGTTGTCACGGTCACGAAAATCACGAAAAGTGTGGGAGGTTGTCACGGTCACAAAATTCACGAAAAGTGGGGGGCGGGTTGTCACGGTCATAAAAATCATGAAAAGTGTGGGAGGTTGTCACGGTCGCGAAAATCACGAAAAGTGTGGGAGGTTGTCACAGTCACAAAATTCACGAAAAGTGGGGGGCGGGTTGTCACGGTCATAAAAATCATGAAAAGTGTGGGAGGTTGTCACGGTCACGAAAATCACGAAAAGTGTGGGAGGTTGTCACGGTCACGAAAATCACGAAAAGTGTGGGAGGTTGTCATGGTCACAAAATTCACGAAAAGTGGGGGGCGGGTTGTCACGGTCATAAAAATCATGAAAAGTGTGGGGGGTTGTCATAATCACAACAATCATGAAAAGTCGGGGGGGTTGTGACGGTCGCAAATATCATGAAAAGTTGAAAAGTGTGGGGGGGAGTTGTTGTCACAGTAGCGAAATTAACAAAAAGTTGGGGGGGGGGGGGTTGTCTTGAAAATCATAAAAAGTGAGGGGGGGTTGACAGTAGCGAGAACACGTTGGACGGGGGGCGAAATTTCTATACACGCCTCTGTCATTTTATCCCCGCACAATAGTGTTCAAAATGGGAAACCGCCCACTCTGGCAACACTGGTAACTTTGACAACAAGCATGTCAACTTTCTGACTTATTTTTCTGTTTTACAAGCAGGTGTCGGAAGCTTAAAGTTGTGTAGCACCATCTAACATCAAGGAGTGATTTTGCATACTTTTCTGCATGACGCCAGTGAAAATCGCTTGGCTTTGAATCCAGGAAAAGCGTCTCGAAAAAAGCTGATGATAAACGC
The DNA here is from genome assembly GCF_903798145.1 of Danio aesculapii. Taxonomy (NCBI): domain Eukaryota; kingdom Metazoa; phylum Chordata; class Actinopteri; order Cypriniformes; family Danionidae; genus Danio; species Danio aesculapii. The sequence goes on along the minus strand of NC_079443.1, from coordinate 3,102,383 downwards.
AAATGAAAAGCGTCCCGGTGTGTGCGAGCCTTCAGGCCCATTCCCAATTCTATTTTTGTACCCCTTCCCCTTGGCCCTTAAAACCGAGTGTGAAGGGGAGGGGCTTCAAAATTTACTCCTAAGAATTGGGACAGCACTACAGCACCTGCACACGTCATCATACGTCATCGCGATCTCTTGCTTCATATGAGATCAGACGATCACGACTGCTGTAGTTATTCCAGTTGCTTTAGTTTTTTATATTTATCTACAGGAAATCACTGAAGGCATATATCATGTAATCATAGCGATATAATGTGGCAATAAGATCATAACTGTACTGTGCATTTACACAGTGGCCATATTCCTCAATGTAAACACACAAAAACTACATTAACATCATAGCAGACACTGTAAAAAGCTCATTCCCAGCCACTAGACTTTTCTGACAGGGTATCGAGTGTCAGAATGTTGTGGGACTGCTGTACAGGAGTTATGATTATGGATTATAGATCCGATTGCAGCTATCCTGCAGTTGTGGCTGGTGTATTCTAGGAAATTTTCTCACCCCTTGGTTTCGAGTGTGCTCCTGAAAAATCTACCCCTTCCCCTTAGCCCTACGCCTTCAAGCTAAAGAGAATTGGGACACCCCACCCCCTTCACGGGAACGTGCAAAACGAGGGGTAGGAGTAAAGGGAAGGGCTAAGGGGTAGAATTGGACTTTAGAGTGTATGTAAATAATAATATTGTCTGCATCAGGCCACAAACATACAGCGGGCACTCAGAGCTGAAGCACACACTGATTGTCCAGTTCAGAGCCAATCAGGCTAATCATCAAAACATTAATTATACATCTTTACTACGTGGGAAATTAATATAAACACAAAAGCAATGCCCTGGGTGTTCAGTAAAGCTGCTCTCTGTTTACCACTACTGAGAGGAATAAACATTTCAATGTTTTGTTCTGCTATTTCAGGTTCGCCACTTTCAGGCCTCTCTAAAAGCAAAAGAGAAAATTGAGATTGTTTCGGTGAGAAACAATGGCTTTATGCATTTAGCTTTATTAAATTCAGTATTAAAGGGGACCTATTATACAAAAATCACCTTTATAAGGGGTTTAAACACAGTTGTGTGGCAGCAGTGTGTGAAAATAACCAACTTCTAATGGTCGAAATGTATTCATTAAATTATTTAGAATCACTCTTGATAAAAACAGCCTGCAGAAACACTTTGATTGACATTCTCCCGTTGTACGTGTAATCAGAAGGGGAAAGCCCCACCCACTAGTGACCATCTCTCCCTCATTAGCATAAGACTTGAATCTGACACTATGCTGACACACAGGTATTCCTAGCTCCGCCCTCTTTTGAAAAGAGCACAATCTCATTTGAATTTAAAGCGACAGTCAACAAAACGCCACAATTAGGATCAAAGACTAAAAGGGTCAGTTTCAGAGAGTTATTAAACATTATTTGTGTGCTATTTTGAGATGAAACTAAATATGTAATTAACTTGTTGTGAAGTGGGTCAAAAAACTCCCAGACTCACATTCCATTCAAGTATATTTATTTTGATATTATGACTTTATCATAATAAAGGGGGGGGTAGGAATTCCGGGGAATTCTGGGAGACAGAACAATACGGGAGGTGGGTGGGAGATGGGTCTGAAATACGGGAGACTCCCGGGAAAGACGGGAGTGTTGGCAGGTATGCATTTCTAATCATAACAGTTTTAATAACTCATCTCTAATAACTGATTGCTTTTATCTTTGCCATGATGACAGTAAATCATATTTGACTAGATATTCTTCAAGACACTAGTATACATTTATATAGTGCTTTTCTGGACACTCAAAGCGCTTCACACATTTGTGAGGGGGGGGGGGGTCTCCTCATCCAACGGTGTGCAGCATCCACCTGGATGACGCAACGGCAGCCATATTGTGCCAGACCACACATCACACACCAGCTGATTGGTGGAGAGGAGACAGAGTGATGAAGCCAATTATGGAGGTATGGGGATGGTTAGAGGGCCATGATGGACAGAGGCCAGTGGGCAAATTTGGCCAGGACGCCGGGGATACACCCCTACTCTTTTTGGAAGGACATCGTGGGATTTTTAACGACCACAGAAAGTCGGGACCTCGGTTAAACGTCTTATCCAAAAGACAGCGCTCACTGAGCAGTATAGAGTCCCCTTCACTATACTGGGGCGTTAGGTCACACACAGACCGCAGGTTGAGCGCCCCCTGTTGGCCCCACTAACTCCACATCCGGCAGCAACCTAGCTTTCCCATGTGGTCTCCCATCGAGGTACTGACCGGGCGCAGCCCTGCTTAGCTTCAGTGGGCGACCATGTGAGAGTTGCAGAGAGTTAGCTGCCGGCTTGCTATGTAAGCGAGAGAATACGGTCATTTTCCAAAATAAACGATTTTTCTAAATAAAAGATCGTTCAGACTCAGATTATAAATAAAACTCAAATAATTAATTGACTTCTCGTGCGGTACCAATTGATTTGCAGCCTGAGGCCTGGTGGTTCAGGACCAGTGTGCGGGACCCTCCTGCACGGATTATTGACAGGGCCCCCTGTTGAAGAGAGGAGGGATTGCTATGTCAAATTGAAAGGGATGGCGGTGGTGGATGGGGGAGAAGTAATCACAAATTGAAGTATGGGTGGGGTTTAGGTTGGTGCAATCACAGACTGAAGAGTGGGGGGGGGTGGGGTTCGATCTTTGACTAATATTTAAATTTGTTTGAGAATCTAAAATATGAAAAACATGCAAAAAAGCAGGGTAAAACATTTTTCACACCATTGTACGTGATAAAAACAATGATGCATGATAAATGGTAGGTGGAAAATCCTCTTTTCCGAACGTGCACGATGTCTTTGTGAAGGGCAAATGAATGAAAAGGACGGAGAGAAAAACGAACATCGTGATGATTGACACCTTCAGACCGATGACGGAAAAATGACACATGAAATGCATTTGAGGATGGTTCCCGTATTTTCTTTTCAGAAGGACAGAAGAGGAGAAAAACACAAGAGCAAGAGAGCGAAATTGCAGCAGTCGCATTTGAGTGTTAAATGAGCAGTGATCTGAATAGCAAGTGTGTGTGTTTTGTGTGTGTGTATGTGTATTGATGTGTATGTATGTACGTTTATAGGCATGTATGTTTGTGCATGTGTGTCAACTTACCAGCCACTTTATTAGGTACACCTGTCCAACTGCTTGTTAACACAAATGTCTAATCAGCCAATCACATGGCAGCAACTCAATTCATTTAGGCATGTAGACATGGTCAAGACGATCTGCTGCAGCTAAAACTGAGCATCAGAATGAGGAAGAAAGGGGATTTGAGTGACTTTGAACGTGGCATGGTTGTTGGTGCCAGACGGGCTGGTCTGAGTATTTCAGAAACTGCTGATCTACTGGGATTTTCACGCACAACCATCTCTATGGTTTACAGAGAATGGTCTGACAAAGAAAAAATATCCAGTGAGCAGCAGTTCTGTGGGCGCAAATGCCTTGTTAGTGCCTGAGGTCAGAGGAGAATGGCCAGACTGTCCATGAGTGTGTGCGCGTATGTGTGCATGCCTGTTCATGTTGCTGAGTGTGTGCGCGTATATGTGCATGTTTGTGTGCAACTGTGTCCATAAGTGTGCGTGCAACTGTATATGTGTGTGTGCGTACGTGTTTGTGTCTGCGAGGGTGTGTGTGTGTGTGGGTTGCAGCTGTGGCGTTGTAATAGGTGCTGTAATTGTATGATGACAGTGTGTCTGTGTGTTCTGCGCTCTCCTGGGTATTGTGATCATCTTTGACAGGTGATGCTGCTCCTCCGGCAAACAGCTTCATCTCCGAGCTGCGCTTATTTTTCCATATAAACACACACACACACACACACACACACACACACACACACACACACACACACACACACTCGCTCTCTCACTGTCACCAGCTGAGCATTGCATTCTCAAACGCACACAATGAAGATTTGAAGCAGTGTGAGCTCTTCTACCATCCGCCTAAATACACAAGCGAGACACTGATGCAAACATGCTGTCAGAGGAAAACACACACACACACACACAAATGCATCTTTATCTCAGTCTCGATCATTCCCCCAACGTACCGTTCATGTGTTTCTGTGAAAGCCTTTAATGAGCAGCAGAATGACACCTCCACAAGGCTGCAATTAGCCATTTTGCCACTGACCTCCAACTTCATAACATTCAACCCTGAACACTGAACAGAAGCGAGCTCAAAGGCTCAATGGCATTATATATAATGTATATATGTATATAATATATAAAGTATATAATATATAAAGGCATTATATATTTTTATATGTATTACCAGCCTGATCTCACGAGAAAACGTAAGCATTTTACGTTTTGATAGTTTAGTGGCTAATTCGTAAGAATTCGTACGAGTTCAGTTGTACGAAATTGTACGATTTAAAAAAGGAGGCGTGGCACCTAACCCCGCCCCTAAACCCAACCGTCATTGGCGGATGAGCAAATCGTACTAAATTGTACGAATTAGATCGTACGAATTCGTACGAATTAGCCACTAAATCAAAAAGTTACGAATTGCCGTGAGATTGTTCTGGTATTACAAGCAGTGGTGTAGTCCTAAAAAAATAAGTGGTGTACTATTACCCACCCAATCCAAATTTTAAAAGTAGGCAAAGAAACGACGAAAGTCAATGTATATTCGATTCATTTGATTTATATATATATATACACACACACACACACACTGCACAGCTGTGGTTTGCTGACTAACTAAAAAACGAGTTCAGGAGCGGGATTCTGCCGCCGTTTTTATATCAAATTTAAAGGGGACTGAGGCGATCATTCAGTAGTGTACAGGTGATCGCAAAAGTGTTAGGGGGGCTGAATGGAAATGTAGGAGGCCTAAAGCGACGCCCATGCTGTTTTATCATTTTACTTGAACGTTTCAGCGAGACTTTATTCAGATAATTTGTTGTGATCGTTGAAAAACTCAAATACTCAATACACAAAAATTAGGGAAGATTAATCACCAAAACAAGTGAGTATACCGAGAGTATGATCCTCAGAAGTCGTAATACCCAAACAGCTCGTGGAAAAAAGTAGGCATACTGAGTATACGACTACACCACTGATTACACGACACTGTGAAACTGATACCATGACTTTTACACGGTTTACACGAGAACAGCAGGCACGAATGGCACTCGCGAGGGAAATTTGAGATCTCAAAAAGCGTACACAGCGACCTCTGGCGTATTCGTGAAAACAAAAACTGCAGAAAAACGTGCCGCCGTGACGTATTTCGCGGCCTCCAGAAACGTCCGTGGAGGTACGTTTTCAGAATGAGCCTGGGTTGCATATAACACTCGGAGCAAATGAATGTTCAGTGAACATATGAGATAAAATGTAAAACAAAACTGCACAGACCTTAAACTTTTATCCACCACTGGTGTGCAGCATCCACCTGGATGATGCGACGGCAGCCATATTGCACCAGACAACACACCAGCTGATTGGTGGAGAGGAGACAGAGTGATGAAGCCAATTATGATATGGGGACAGTTAGGAGGCCATGATGGACAGAGGCCAGAGGGCAAATTTGGCAAGGATGCTGGGTTAAACCCCTACTCTTTTTCAAAGGTCATCCTGGGATTTTTAACGACCACAGAAAGTCGGGACCTCAGTTTAACGTCTCATTCGAAGACGGCGCTCACTAAGCAGAATAGAGTCTCCTTCACTATAATTGGGCATTAGGACCCAAACAGACCGCAGGTTGAGCGCCTCCCTGCTGGTCTCACTAACACCACTTCCGGCAGCAACCTAGCTTTCCCATGTGGTCTCCCATCCAGGTACTGACCAGGCGCAGCCCTGCTTAGCTTCAGTGGGCGACCATGCCCTTCTAGCCGCAACCAAGTACTGGGAAACACCCACACACTCTCACATTTACACACACACACACACACTACGGCCAATTTTGCCTATTCAATTCACCTATAGCGCATGTGTTCAGACTGTGGGCAAAATCGGAGCACCCTGAGGAAACCCATACTAACGCAGGCAGAACATGCAAAGTCCATACAGAAATGCCAACTGGCCCAGCTGGGACTCGAACCTGTGACCTTCTTGCTGTGAGGCGACAGTGGAATTTAGTAATTGCTTCATTAATATAGTAAATAAATGTAATCAGGGGCGTCACTAGTCAGGGGAAAAGGGAGTCCATCGGCCATCATGGGAATTACTTGGCCATTACTGTCATCATGGCAAAGATAAAAGAAATCAGTCATTAGAGATGAGTTATTAAAACTGTTATGATTAGAAATGTGTTGAGAAAGTCTGCTCTCAGTTAAACAGAAATCGAGGAAAAAAACATACAGGAGGGTTAAAAATTCTGACTTCAACTGTGTATATTAAATCGACAGTACACCAGGAGTCATAAAACATGCAGCGAGCCTCAATACCCGCGGCACGGCATCCACTCCCATATCTGTGTATTACCACAGAAAGACTTTAAATGCTTTCTGCGCTCACGCGACAGGACACAATGCGACAAAACGCGAATCTGATGGCATCTATTGAGAGCTCTTATTGAGAAGTGTCTGAGGAGGCGCTGATGCATATTTATGGAGGATTTTGCAAGTGAATACAAAAGGTGTGTGGATTAGAGGAGGAGGCCTGTACGCTAGTGTCCTGCTGCGGCTCTGCACTTTATCTGATCTCTCTCACACACACACACACACTCACACACTGCAGCCTTATCTTTACCCACACTCTCAGAGTTTACAATTTCTCGCTTCACTGGAGCTTGAGCAGGGCTTGTTAGAGCAACAAAGAGAGCGAGGGACAGAAAGAGGTCTATGGCGAGCACAAAGCGGCACTCATCTCTCTGGACAGAGCGTTTCCGCTCCTGATAACGGCCCAGAAATACGCCGAAATACTGACAGATATCTCAGCCGGCTAAACTGACCAGCTGGCTAATGATAGCAACTCCTGGAGAAAGGGAAGTTATCGGTTAGCATAAAAACCCTGCTCAGATTTGATTTGAAATGCGAAATCTTTACTTTGGGAAAGTTGTTATTATAATTATTAGCCAATCAGATAATTGATAATCACCAAGATAATCAATCACTTATTATTAGACAATTAGAGAAAGGAAGCTATTAGTTAGCATTAGCGCTAACAAAAAAACCCTGCTTGTGTTTGATTTAAAATGCGAATTTACTTTGGGAAAGTTTTTATTATTATTATTAGCCAATCAGATAATTGATAATCATCAAGATAATCAATCAATTATTATTATTAGACAATTAGAGAAAGGAGGCTATCAGTTAGCATTAGCGCTAACAAAAAAACCCTGCTTGTGTTTGATTTGAAATGTGAAATCTTTACTTTGGGAAAGTTGTTATTATGATTATTAGCCAATCAGATAATTGATAATCATCAAGATAATCAATCACTTATTATTATTAGACAATTAGAGAAAGGAGGCTATCAGTTAGCATTAGCGCTAACAAAAAAAAACCTGCTTGTGTTTGATTTGAAATGTGAAATCTTTACTTTGGGAAAGTTGTTATTATTATTATTAGCCAATCAGATAATTGATAATCACCAAGATAATCAATCAATTATTATTATTTGACAATTAGAGAAAGGAGGCTATCAGTTAGCATTAGCGCTAACAAAAAAAACCTGCTTGTGTTTGATTTGAAATGTCAAATCTTTACTTTGGGAAAGTTGTTATTATTATTATTATTATTAGCCAATCAGATAATTGATAATCATCAAGATAATCAATCAATTATTATTATTATTAGACAATTAGAGAAAGGAAGCTATCAGTTAGCATTAGCGCTTACATAAAAAACCTGCTTGTGTTTGATTTGAAATGTGAAATCTTTACTTTGGGAAAGTTTTTTATTATTATTATTATTATTATTATTATTATTATTATTATTATTAGCCAATCAGATAATTGATAATCATCAAGATAATCAATCACTTATTATTATTATTAGACAATTAGAGAAAGGAAGCTATCAGTTAGCATTAGCGCTTACATAAAAAACCTGCTTGTGTTTGATTTGAAATGTGAAATCTTTACTTTGGGAAAGTTGTTTATTATTATTATTAGGCAATCAGATAATTGATAATCATCAAGATAATCAATCAATTATTATTATTAGACAATTAGAGAAAGGAGGCTATCAGTTAGCATTAGCGCTAACAAAAAAACCCTGCTTGTGTTTGATTTAAAATGCGAATTTACTTTGGGATAAGTTTTTGATAATAAGTTTTTATTATTATTATTAGCCAATCAGATAATTGATAATCATCTATTATTATTAGCCCATTAGAGAACGGAAGCTATCAGTTAGCATTAGCGCTCACAAATAAAACCTGCTCAGATTTTATTTGAAATGTGAAATCTTTGGAAAAAGTTTTTATTATTATTATTATTGTTATTATTAGCCAATCAGATAATTGATAATCATCAAGATAATCAATCAATTATTATTATTAGACAATTAGAGTAAGGAAGCTATTAGTTAGCATTAGCGCTAACAAAAAAAAACCTGCTTGTGTTTGATTTAAAATGCGAATTTACTTTGGGAAAGTCTTTATTATTATTATTAGCCAATCAGATAATTGATAATCATCAAGATAATCAATCACTTATTATTATTAGACAATTAGAGAAAGGAAGCTATCAGTTAGCATTAGCGCTAACGAAAAAAAACCCTGCTTGTGTTTGATTTGAAATGTGAAATCTTTACTTTGGGAAAGTTGTTATTATTATTATTAGCCAATCAGATAATTGATAATCATCAAGATAATCAATCAATTATTATTATTAGACAATTAGAGAAAGGAAGCTATCAGTTAGCATTAGCGCTAACAAAAAAAAAAACCTGCTTGTGTTTGATTTGAAATGTGAAATCTTTACTTTGGGAAAGTTTTTATTATTATTATTATTATTATTATTATTATTATTATTATTATTATTATATTATTATCTAATCAGATAATCATCAAGATAATCAAACATTTATTATTATTAGCCAACTAGAGAAAGAATGGAAGTAATGTGTATTTATAAAGCGCATTTATCAAGCATGGCCATACACCCAAAGCACTTCACAATTATGAGAGGGAGCTATCGGTTAGCATTAGCGCTCACAAATAAAACCTGCTCGGATTTGATTTGAAAGGTGAAATCTTTACTTTGAGAAAGTTATTATTATTATTATTATTATTATTATTATTATTATTCAATCAGATAATTGAAAATCATCAAGATAATCAATTATCATTATTAGCCAATTAGAGAACCGAAGCTATTGGTTAGCTTTAGCGCTCACAAATGAAACCTGCTCAGATTTTATTTGAAATGTGGAATCTTTACTTTAGAATTTTTTTGTTCTTATTATTATTATTATCTAATCAGATAATTGATAATCATCAAGTTAATCAATCATTATTATTACACTGTAAAAATGCAGGGTTCCACACAATTCATTCATGTTATCCCAACACAAATTGATATTAAAACAAGTGAAATTTAAGTGAATTGAACATAAAACAAATAAGTTGCCCCAAAAAATCTCAAGAATTGTGCTGATTCAGTTCATTTTAAATAAGTAGTTTGAGCTGGTTAATAAATAATGCAATACTTATGTAACCCACCGGTCCTACTGCACTCAACCCGGTCTGAGCTGGGATTGAACCAGCGATTACTTCGCATGGGAGTCAGTTGCTCTAACAAGGAGGCTGAAGACCATGGCCTCTAGCATCACTCCCATCCCGGACGAGCCCCCATGTGTAACCTGCCGCTTTTACAGCACCCATTTTGTTCTGAGCTGTGATCGAACTGGTGATTCTTTGCATGGGAGTCGGAAAATCAAGAAAAAAAAATCAAGCTGTTGAATCGCTCAATCACCTGACTTAAATCCAATAGAAAATACAAAATAAAGATCAGATTTGACAGGCAAGACCCACAGAACAAAGATTTTTACACTCTGTTGAAGTCAATTTTCTGGACTGGTGTTGTGTATTATGTTACAACACCTTGTAATAAACTGCCAGTACATTTGTTATTTCACAGACTTATTTCTCTAGATATTATTTCTTAAACATTATATTATTTCAAGCGACTAAAATGTCAATAAAAGTCATTTTGTTAAACTGCATGGTTGAATTTTCAACATCAAAAGTCGACAGAGCAGAAATCAACATCCCATAATGCAATTCAGAACCGTAAATAAGCGGGAAACACTTGTAAATCACAAAATACGCATATTTTTTTATTACAGTGGATAAACTATAACACATGAAGGAATATTTTAATAATGACCAGTTTAAAGACACCTGCAATAACAGCAGACCATTAGGTCCCTGAAAACCCTGGCCCTCAAACAATACCTGAGATTATCTAGAATATTCCTTGCCGGTGTAAAGCGTGTGGGCGGTAATTATTTATTTATTCATAACTTGCAAATAAGACTTAAGCAAGTTGAGGGGGAAAAAGGAGAAAGAAAAAATGTCATTCAAAAACACTTTGTAATGAATTAAAAGTACTCTAGGCTTAATCAAGTACAACTGAGAGAAAAGAACAGGAAAAACAACTCAAGATATAAAAAGTCCAATTATGATCAAATAATTAGGAAAAAAAGATGAACAGAAATCCTCTGTAAGTCAAATCAAATGAATGTATATAATATAAACACCTAGAATATTTGCATTAATGAAAGTTATTAATGAAAATAGCAATGTTAAAACATTTAATTCATTAAATTCATCTGTTTAATCTGTAAAGCAGCTTAATGGTTTATTGATAGTGTCATTATTTAGCTCAGTTCAATTCAATTCAAGGTGTTTTATTGTGAAACAGTTTTAATCAACCAATGCTCGTTCTGATTACGTACCCCTGTGAAGTTTCATAAACTAATTTCGAGAGGAGCACGTGATATGATTGAGCACGTGGCCACTCATCTGTAATCAGTAATAATCCAATCAGAGTGATCCTAGTTTACTATAAATGGATCATTTTCTCCCTACTGCTCTATCTTCGTTTGGAAGAATCCCCCCTTCCACCCCATCTCCTCCTTTTCCTCCCTTTTCTAAAGGGGGAGCTCTCGAGACCTACCTGATCTCGGATCTCCTGATATGCTTATCGACCGGGCGGGAGCCCTGGGCTCAAATATCTCAGAGCTCAGGGTTCTCTCCCCGGACAGCATGCCAAACCTGCTTTATACGCCAAGCATATCTAAGTAGGAACTCTTGAAATATACATTTCTGGAGATCACGAATAAGTCCCAGGAGCTACATCTTTTTTTTGGCAAATCCACCAGAGGCCGCTGTGTACGTTTTTTTAAGAGCTAAAATTTCTCTCACGAATGTCGTTCGCTCGTGCTCTTTTTCACGTAAATCCACCAGAGGCCGCTGTCAACTGACTGACCGACCCCCCCCACCCCACCCACTTACCTAAACCCAACAGTGTTTTCAAAAGCAATCTAGAAAAAGTAAATCAGCAGGCAGCTTGATTTCTTAATTTTTTTTCCCACGTTTTCAGATTTTACCGCAATCTCACCTTGTTATTTACTTGTTTATTTTATTTTTTTGCCTTTTGTTTTTGTTTTACCTGCTTTCTGGAATTGTTCTTCGCCGGACTCAAACCCCATCATCACGGTCAACTTGATTGTGAAAAGGTACCCCTCTATACGTTTTTGGAGAGCGCAAATTATGTAGCAAGAGCTACGTTTGGCTGCATTTTGTTTTTAAAACGAATGTAAACGAATGGTATGACGCCGCAAACGGCTTCTGCTTCTTTTCTTGCTACCAGCTGACTGATTACCTCGGTGTGGACGGCTTTCTTGCTGTTATCAGTTTGCCATGTCGGCGGACTTGAGATGCAGAGAGAAATTGACTGTGATGACAGTTCCAGAAGGCCGGTAAAACAAAAACAAACGGCAAAAAATAAAATAAACAAGTAAATAACAAGGTGAGAATGTGGTAAGATCTAAAAATGTGGTAAAAATCAGGCGGCCGAGAGGGCTTTTCTTTTTCTGGATTATTTTTGAAAACACTGTCTCTTGGGTTTTGGCAAGGAGTGGGTAGGTTTGATCGGTCAGTCAGTCAATCAGTCGACAGCGGCCTCTGATGGATTTACGCGAGATGGACAGGCAAAAATGGAAATCGCGAGGGAAATTTTGGGACACATTTGGCGATCTCCAGATATGTATATAGGGCTGCGTATGAGCCAGGGTTGATATTGTTTCAGTAATATCTTTCAAAACTATCCTAAAGTGTACTTTTTTCCCCTAAGGTTGGCCCAAATCTGTCAATACGGTGTTTTAATAGTCATGTTGACTATATGAGCTTTCTTTTTTTAAGCTAAATATCTCTTTCTGGAATGGACTTTTGTGGAACTTTGTAGACCTTCTTTTAACATGCTCGCTACACACAGATTAAAAATTACATAAATAAATAGCATAATTTGACCCCTATAATAAATAATGCATATCCTGTGTGCCTTAATCGTCTAATAAGTCCATGATAATTCCAAGAAAGATTCATACATTTTCCTTTGGCTTAGTCCCTTATTTATTAGGGGTCGCCAGAATGCGGAATGAACCACCAACTATTCCAGCATATGTTTTACACAGTGGATGCCCTTCCAATCGCAACCCATAATGGGAAACACCCATACACTCACACATTCACACACACACGCATACGCTACGGCCAGTTTAGTTCAACCAATTCACCTATAGCGCATGTGTTTGGACTGTTGAGGAAACCAGTGCACCCGGAGGAAACACACACCAACACGGGTCAGGGAGAACATGCAAACTCCACACAGAAATGCCAACTGATCCAGCAGGGACTCGAACCAGTGACCTTCTTGCTGTGAGGCAACAGTGCTAACCACTGAGCCACAGATATTTTTTTTATAGTGAAAAAAAATAGTTAATTAAAATGGAAAAGTACTGACTGTTCTCTTATAAAACAGCAAGACTTTTCTGAGCTCAGGGAGATCTGAGGCAAAAAAAACCATACAGTCGCTTTAAAAGTAAAAGCAAAGGGGAATTTAGCGGTGGCAATTTAGCGCAAGGGTGAGCGTAATTTCAGGTATTCTCTTTCATCTGCGGAGATGTTTTTTTTTTTCTCTTCGGTTTGAGCTGCCAAATGGCTGTGTGTGTGTGTGAAGTGCTGGAGCCGGACCGTCCCTCTCACTCTCGAATTAGAGTAATTGGACCCAGTCCTACCACTTTTTATTTCAATTCATGTGCAAAAATATATAAAAATAAGATAACAGACAGAGAAAGCTCACACCGAAAGGCATTTCAGCCGCATTTGTGACACAATTTGATATTCCCGAAGGAAAAAAGGCCTTCTGTGAAATGAGAACAGTTGGTATGAAATGGTTTATTTTATTATATTTACCTCAGCATATAGCACGTTCTCAAAAAAAAAGGTTTCATCTCGGTCTCTCCCATTTAGTCTAACTGCCTCTCTCTCTTCCTTTCTGCCGCTTTTGAGGTGGTTAAATATGAGGCGGTAATTTCCCAAAATGGCCACTATTCAATGAGATTGAAAGAGCAACAACTTTGCGAGGAGGGTCTTAAGAATGGTTCTGAGAGCTGTATTCATGCGCCATGTGCTCTGTGTCTCATTCAGCCACTTTGCGCTATTCACACGTGTTTTTTTTCCCATGGTGTCTCTCAGCGCGGGTAAATGTGTTGATACGGAGGCCTGATGTATATTCACATGCCAGCCATGAGAATCACTGCCTCGTGCACAGATATCAACATCCTGGTGCGATGGAAGGAACCTAGCGTTTAACTCCATTATATCATATACGCTTCGTTTTTGTGGTACACATATGTGAGAATAAAAATACAGGACTGTACTGAAGACACCATCTTTGCCAGGCACAACTTTCGCCAGAAATCGATCTATTTAAAAGGTTTTAAAGCGAGTATAGGGTTATTACGTTTGGGTGAACTATACCTTTAATATACAAGCAGAAAATATGGGAAATAAGTACACAATAGTCAGCACAAAATTAACCATCAAGCATCTTTATAAAGTATATATTTCTGTATTTCTCCAGGTTATTCTCATACTGCCTGTAATATTGCCTATATGTATTGTATATAACAGGGATGGGCAAACTCGATCCTGGAGGGCCGGTGTGCCTTCATAATTTTGCACCAACCCTAATCAAACACACCTGCTTGAAGCTTTCTAGTGATCTTGAAGACACTAATTAGGGTGTTCAGGTGTGTTTGATTAGTGTTGGAGCAAAACTCTGCAGGGACACCGGCCCTCGAGGATCGAGTTTGCCCATGCCTGGTATATAATATGTAGGTCTGGACTCTGTGTGGGCCATTTCATTACTGTATTTAATTTATCAGCTGCTTTTCTCTCCAAATATTTCATTACAACTTTAATATACAAAAAGAAAATAGAGGAAATATGTTCACAGTATTCAGAACAAAATCAAAAGTCTGTGTTTCACCCCTACTGAAAAATCCAGCTTAAACCAGCCTAGGATGGTTGGCTGGTTTTAGCTGGTCGACCAGCCTGGTTTTAGAGGGGTTTTGGCCATTTCCAGGCTGGTTTCCAGCCATTTCCAGCCTGGTCTTAGCTGGTCAAGCTGGAAAATGACCTGGTTTTAGCTGGTTTTAGCTGGATTTTGCTGGTCATTTTCCAGCTTGACCAGCTAAGACCAGGCTGGAAATGGCTGGAAACCAGCCTGGAAATGGCCAAAACCCCTCTAAAACCAGCCTGGTCAACCAGCTAAAACCAGCCAACCAGCCTAGGCTGGTTTAAGCTGGATTTTTCAGCAGGGACATGACCTGCACATAATATTGCCTATATGTACTGTATATAATATTCAGGTTTGGACTCTGTGGACGGCATGTTCTGTTGACAAAATCGCATCAATGCACATAATGGATTTTGTTTAGTCAGGGGCGCCCCAAAAGTCTCAAAGTCTCACTCGAAAGTGAAGACCGTGGGTGTGGGGGCGTTTATTAAGTGAGGAGCAGGGGAGGGGACGGATATCGCCTAAGGCTCCGTTTACTCTAGTACGTTTTAGTACTAACTCTCCGTCTACACCACACCACTAAAAACGTACATCACGTGACCACACACACACACACACACACACACACACACATACTCTGGCATGTTCTGCAGCATATCTAGCCAGATGAGAGCTGTGCTCGTCGGACTGTTCATTAAGGATCAACGCTGGATCTAATCTCACTATATTTGTTTAACATGATCTTTAATTCATCTTGTTGTCTAAATCTAACGACATATTCCCTGACTTTGGTCTTTTGAGTCTATTACTTGTTCTCAGGTAACGTATTTTGGCTGAGCGCAAAGATAAGTTAATCATTAATGTAACCACGTACATTCTGTTTATTGACTGATTGCTTGCCTTTATTTCCTATATTGTATAAACTTATTTTACGTTATACTTTTAGATTGGCCGTTATTGATTATTAAAACTGATATTCAGCAAAAGAGGGGGGCGGGGGGTTAGTGTGTTTCCATCTTAGTTTTTTTTTAGTGTGGAAGGTTCTAGCATGAGCTTTATTATCTAGTTCAGGTGTATTCAATTGGGGTTGGAGCTAAATTTTTCTAGACACCGGACCTCCAGGAGCGAATTTGGGCACCCCTGCTTTAGCGGGTCAAGTCTAAGAAGCGCGACACGGTGTGCACATAGCAGTAAAAGTATCACACACCAGACGCGGACATTCGCATGATATTTAACATGAAGCTAATCAGATGGCGCTCTGTGGCGTGGCAGAGAAATGAACAGTGTCCTGAGTTATGGCCGGGCGCCGCGGACAGCCGCCGACTTGCGGCGCCGGTGTGTGTTCCCTGATAGAAACCTATGTTTAGAATTCTGAAATGTATGGTGCTGCGTGGCACTACGCGGCGCTTCTGATGTACGACCTGTTTTAGGATGCTTCCACGCCTAGACATTTGTTTCGAAACCTGGCTCGTTTCCCCCCTTGGCATAGTTCGTTGGGGCATATGTGAATCCCTCAATCGTGCTTAGATCTGCGCCAAAACAATCTGAGACTCAGTTGAAACAAACTCTGGAGCGGTTCGGTTGTAGTAAGAAAGAAATACGATTCAACGAACTGTATCACAATGCATTATCCCCGCAGGCACAGGACGTCAACATGACTTCATATTGACGTTGTACCCCAAGGTTGTGGGGACGTAGGATTTTCTTTGGAAATGAAAATTGTTATTGTCAAAATCCAATGTCAGGCCGACGTCACTGTCCATCCTAAAATCAAATATCAAATATCAAAATCAAATATCAACGTCTAATCATGTTACACCTTGACATAGTGTGGGTGTTACCACTATGACATCTTTCAGACATTGGATTTTGGTCACTTTCTAACACAACCTAAAGTCAACCTAAACCTAAATATCAACGTAATTTGACGTAGTTTTTGGACGTCAAAATAAGGTTGTCCTTAGACGTTAGATATATATATATACTTTCCCACTGTTACCAGTTTGTCCAGTTTCTCACCATGTACGTCGGCATACTTGAGATGCAGAGAGAAGCTGACCATGAGGATGGATTTCGAGGCAAAGAACGGTTTCAGAAAGCTGGTAAGACTAAAACAAAAGCCGAAAAAAATAAACAAGTAAATAACAGGGTGAGAATGTGGTAAAATCTGAAAATGTGGTGAAAATCAGGGCTTTTCTTTTTCTGGATTGCTTTGGAAAACATTCGGTTGGGTTTAGGGAAGTGGGTGGACACTGGTCAATCGATGCTTTTGAAAACACTATTGGTTGTGTCAGACAGTCAGTCAGTCGACAGCGCCCTCTGGTGGATGGTGGAAAAGAGCAGGCGCGAATGGCACTAACGAAAGAAATTTGAGATCTTTAAAAGCGTACACAGTGACATCTGGTGGACTTGCGAAAACAAAAACTGCAAAAAAACGTAGTTCCTAGGACGTATTGGCAATGTCCAGCAATGTATATAGCGATATGTTTTCAGAAGTACCCTAAAGTGTACTTCTTTCCCCCAAGGTTGGCCCAAATCTGTCAACGCTGTATTTGAATATAGTCATGTTGTGTTTCTCGGGATGACGGAGTCAAGCTGCTTCTGTAACAGAGAGTTTGAGAGTTGCTTTCTCCTCTAAGTGTCTTTAGGGAGCGAGTGCTCTCTGCATTCACCGCACACACACACACACACACACACACACGCACGCATGTCCTTGATCAACTGCAGAAGCTCGTTTTCCGCAGGCTAGTAGACTCAGCATGGACCGACTCAATAACCTGATATTCCCCCACAGCTGAATATGGCCAATCTTGCAGTAGGTCAGTGATTTTTTTCCCCTCGTTCTTTCCTTTTTTTTATATCTCCAAGCAGAGACAATTGCGTGACCTCCCTCTATGGTGCCAGCAGGGCTCAAGGGTGTGTGTGTGAAAGAATAGCTCATTGAATCTCTATGGAGGTGGTCGGAGATAGTGTGTATCAGTGTGTGCCTGTGTGGAAGCTGGGGCAAGGTGTATATTATGCAAACGATGCCCCTGCAGTCCCAGAATGCCTAGCTCCGGATTGTCTCCGCCTGAAAGTTTCCTGCCATTATTTGTAATCTGCATTAAACTGAGGTGTTTGGGTGGGTGCGCGATTGAGAGATGCGGATTTTTTAAATGGAGGGACGGGGGGGAGCACAAACACCCCGAGCTGCAATTGCTTGATGTGTTTGCTCTGGCCCGAGAGGTGTGTTCTGTTCACAGGGTCTAATTAGGTGCTTTCTTGTTTCAAAGGAAATTACAGGTTTTGTGTGTCTCTCTACTCTTCCAGGGAGGAAAACTTAAATAGTTTATTCTTTGTCATCGATGTTTGCTTAAGAGTAGTTTAAGCGATATTTGCCTCCATCTTGGGTCTTTGTTTTTGTTTTTTAGGAGTGTCTACATGTTTGTTGATGCATATATATTAGAAAACAGCATCTTGTATATTTTTTTGGCAGTATCCAGCATGATCTCACGAGGAAAGGTAACTATTTTAGCTTTTGTCAGATTAGTGGCTGATTCGTACAAGTTCGTTTGAGTTCAGTCATATGAAAATGTACGATTTTTAAAAGGAGACACCAAACCTCACCCCTAAACCCAACCGTCATTGGAGGATGCGCAAATCGTACTAAATTGCATGAATGACATTGTACGATTTTATACGAATTAGCCACTAAATCAAAAGGTTACGAATTACCGTGAGATTACGTTGGATTTTTTTTTGCTAATATCGTTTCTCAAACCTTGGTGAGTGATTAGACCAAATCTCTAAACTTACAGTGCATCCGGAAAGTATAGATAGCGCTTCACTTCTTCCTACCCGATCGATAAGCATATCAGGAGATCCGAGATCAGGTAGGTCTCGAGAGCTCCCCCTTTAGAAAAGGGAGGAAAGGGAGGAGATGAGGTGGAAATGGGGATTCTTCCAAACGAAGATAGAACAGTAGGGGGAAATTGATCCATTTATAGTAAAGGATCACTCTGATTGGATTATTACTGATTACAGATGAGCGGCCAGACGTGCTCAGTCATATCACGTGCTCCTCTCGAAATTAGTTTATGAAACTTCACTTAATTTACAAAGGACATTCTGTATGATTTATAAGCCTTTTGAAAAATGGAGACTTGGGCAATGTATTGGGCAAAGTCACCTTCTTCATGTAATACCTGCTGCATATCTGCGCCATTATACCAATTTACTGATACACTTGTACAGCTATCTTTATTGAGCCTTCTCAGAGATTGAATGATGTTTATACTGTACATTCTCTCCTACCTTTAAACCCAAAACTTTCAGTTAACATTTACATTGTCAAAATACTTCGTTCTGTATGATGGGTGAGCCGTTTTCCTAATAGGGACCTACAAGTTCCCCACCAGGTCAAAAGGTATTGGTTTTGTTATAGCTTTGAGGACATTTGATCCCCACAACATAAGGAATACAACACACACACACACACACGCACACATATACACACATCTAGCTTTAGTTGACGATATTCAAACATTAGTCAGATCAGCGGCATGAATATCCCATGGGTTTAATGCTAAAAACAGTCACGGAAGCTTTATGCTTTCTTTAAAACACGCCATCAGTTTGATTCCTGACACACATCGCTCATGTATGTAGTTATTTTCCATATTTCCATTTAGTTCCTCTGAAAGCTCAATTTTGCGGTGCCCTCTCAGAGAGAGAAATTGCCAGCGAAGCCCTTCACTGAAAGAGAGCGCCAGCGAGGAGACAGCCGGGAATCGTCTCCGTTTTGTGGAAATGTACATTAAACGGTGTCAGCGTCTGAATCGAAGGAGGTCAGGACAGGGGTCCCCATGGTGACAGTTGCCGGGAGAACTCATTGAGAGAAGTGAAAACTAAGCCCTTTCCTTTAGACTGGCAGGTGGCCGTTGGCTCTCCATATCTCTCATCACGTCTTTGGCAAGGTTGACGCAGGTAATGTGCGAGAGGCAGCACTATCCATACAGGGAATGATGTACATATCATTTCCTCAGGCTGACTGATTGAAGACTGTAATCTGGACACGAGTCTTTCTTGCTTTGATTACAGTCGTCCATCTACCGGGAGAAAAACACGTTGGTTTGTGTGGCAGCATGGCCTCCTCTGCACTCCCGCAATGCCATCAGCTGCTGCCCCGCAGGCCAGAGCAATCTCCATAACATTTGCGCCCACAGTCTGACGCGACACTTGGGTGGCGGTACGACTGACAGACACAAACAGATTCATTTGACTCCCAAGGTCGATATTTCATCCGTCAGGACACACACAAGGAAACTTGGACAATAAAAAAAGCACACCTCTCTCTTTGGAGCGCCTCTAGAGTACCTGTGATGACTGAATAGGCCTCTTTAAGAGACTGACCCCAAACAAAGGTCCGATGTATTTTGATACACTATGATGCAGATTTTCTACTGCTATGTGGCATTTTGATGGTTGATACTCAAATGTGCTTGCCATCATGGCGGTATATTTGTGCGAATAGCAAACTATCACATAGTATGGGTCAAAATGACAGATTTTTCTTTCATGCCAAAAATCATTTGACTATTAAGTAGAGATTAAGTTCTGATTTGAGTTCCTGCCATAAATATATCAAAACTTGATTTTTGATTATTAATGCACATCACTAAGAACTTAATCTGGATATTTTATCAATTTGGATTTTTTTTAACTCTCAGATTGCAGATTTTCCCATAGTTTTGCCTCAGCAAAGGTCCCTACTCAAAGCAATCTCCATAACATTTGCGCCAACAGTCTGACAACACTTGGGTGGCGCTACGACTGACAGACACAAACAGATTCATTTGACTGCCAAAGTCATCGTTTTCATCCGTCAGGACACACAAGGAAACTTTGACAATAAAAAAAGCACATCTCTCTCTTTGGAGCGCCTCTAGAGTACCTGTGATTACTGAATAGGCCTCTTTAACGGACTGACCCCAAATGAAGGTTTGTGGTATGTTGATACACTACGATGCAGATTTCCACTGCTATGTGGCATTTTGATGGTTGATACTGAAAGGTGCTTGCCATCATTGGGTATATTTGTGGGAATAGTCAACTATACATTGTATGGGACAAAATTACAGATTTTTCTTTTATGCCAAAAGTTATTTGAATAATAAGTGAAGATTAAGTTCTGATTTGAGTTCCTGCCATAAATATATCAAAACTTGATTTTTGATCAATAATGTGCATTGCTAAGAACTTAACCTGAAAACCTTTAATGAGGATTTTCTCAATTTGGATTATTTATAACCCCCAGATTGCAGATTTTCACACAGTTTTACCTCAGGAAATCGCAATTGCCAGAAATGTTCCCTACACAGAGCAATCTCGATAAAATTTGCACCCACAGTCTGACGACACTTGGGTAGCGCTATGACTGACAGACCAACACAATCTCACGGCAATTCGTAACTTTTTGATTTAGTGGCTAATTCGTACGAATTCGTACGATCTAATTCGTACAATTTAGTACGATTTGCTCATCCGCCAATGACGGTTGGGTTTAGGGGTGGGGTTAGGTGCCATGCCTCCTTTTTAAAATCGTACAATTTCGTACGACTGAACTCGAGTGGCTAACTGAATTAGCCACTAAACTGACAAAACGTAAAATACTTACGTTTTCTCGTGAGATCAGGCTGGACAGACACAGATTAATCTGACTCCCAAGGTTATTGTTTTTCATCTTTCAGGATACACAAGGAAACTTGGACAACAAAAAAAGCACACCTCTCTCTTTGGAGCACCTTTAGTGTACCTGCGATGACTGAATAGGCCTCTTTAAGAGACTGACCCCAAACGAAGGTCTGATGTATTTTGATACACTACGATGCAGATTTTCCAATGCTATATGGCATTTTGATGGTTGATACTCAAATGTGCTTGCCATCATGGGGTATATTTGTGGGAATAGCAAACTGTCACATTGTATGGGTCAAAATGATTGATTTTTCTTTCATGCCAAAAATCATTTGACTATTAAGTGAAGATTAAGCTCTGATTCGAGTTCCTGCCATAAATATATCAAAACCTGATATTTGTTCATTAATGCACATCACTAAGAACTTAATCTGGAAAACTTTAATGACGATACTCTCAATTTAGATTTTTTTAACCCTCAGATTGCAGATTTTCACAGTTTTACCTCAGCAAAGGTCCTTACACAAAGCACCCACAGTCTGACGACACTTGGGTGGCGCTTCGACTGACAGAAACAAACAGATTCTCTTGACTCCCAGTGTCATCGTATTTCATCTGTCAGGACACACAAGGAAACTTTGACAACAAAAAAGCACATCTCTCTCTTTGGAGCGCCTCTAGAGTACCTGTAATTACTGAATAGGCCTCTTTAACGGACTAACCCCAAATGAAGGTTTGTAGTATGTTGATACACTACGGTGCAAATTTCCACTGCTATGTGGCATTTTGATGGTTGATACTCAAAGGTACTTGCCATCATGGCGGTATATTTGTGCGAATAGCAAACTATCACAATTTATAGTATAGAATGATATATTTTTATTTCATGTCAAAAATCATTTGACTATTAAGTAAAGATTAAGTTCTGATTTGAGTTCCTGCCATAAATATATCAAAACTTGATTTTTGATTATTAATGCACATCGCTAGGAACCTAATCTGGATATTTTTAACGATAATTTTATCAATTTGGATTTTTTTTAAACTCTCAGATTGCAGATTTTCCTATAGTTTTACCTCAACAAAGGTCCCTACTCAAAGCAATCTCCATAACATTTGCGCCCACAGTCTGACGACACTTGGGTGGCGCTACGACTGACAGACACAAACAGATTCATTTGACTCCCAAGGTCATCGTTTTTCATCTGTCAGGACACACAAGGAAACTTGGACAACAAAAAAACACACCTCTCTCTTTGGAGTGCCTCTAGAGTACCCGTGATGACCGAATAAGGGACTGACCCCAAACGAAGGTCTTTGATACACTATGATGCAGATTTTCTACTGCTATTTCGGTGGTTGGTATTCAAAGGTTCTTGCCATCATGGGGGTGCCAACTTTTACATTGTATGGTTTAGAAAGATTGATTTTTAATTCATGTCAAAAATCATTTGAATATTAAGTAAGGATTAAGTTCTGAATCGAGTTCCTATCATACTTTTAACCTTCAGATTGCAGATTTTCACAGTTTTACCTCAACAAAGGTCCCTACTCAAAGCAATCTCCATAACATTTGCGCCCACAGTCTGACGACACTTGGGTGGCGCTTCGACTGACAGACACAAACAGATTTATTTGACTCCCAAGGTCGGCGTATTTCATCCGTCAGGACACACAAGGAAACTTGGACAACAAAAAAAAACACACCTCTCTCTTTGGAGCGCCTCTAGAGTACCTGTGATTACTGAATAGGCCTCTTTAAGGGACTGACCCCAAACGAAGGTCCGCGCGCACTCGCATGCCGCTGAAAATGCCAGCGAGTAAGTGGATGGTAGAATAGGTGTTTTACATGAAGGAACACTTTTCTTTTGAAAGCCTAGCGTCTGGCGTACAATTCCCTCGTCTGGAAGGCGCACGCAACCCCCCGAGATGGACTGCATCTATTTTCTCAGAGATGTTCGGTCGACTCCCTCCTGCTGTTGTCGGCTTATCTCTCACATTAGGCCGGAGCTCTAAATGGGCGAGATTTCACTGTTGACAGTCTCAGGCAGACTATAGCGCATTAGCACACGTTCCTTAGCACATTAGCGTGTTCCCGTGGGAGAAGTGGGATCAAGATGATTGCCCTCTCTTACACGCGTTACTGCTCTTATACCGCGTTAGACCTGCCATCATTACCGCTTTCCCGTCGGTTCCCACAGCAACTAGCAGCCGAGCGCAGCGGCATTAGCAGGTGTCGCTTTGGTGTGGGGTGAAGCTGTCAGGCCGTGTGTTCTCGGAGGACCTTTCAAGCATTGATTCCACTGCGAGTCAAGAGCGAGCGTAGAAGAATGCTATTGATGTAAAGTTTCACCAATGCTTGCTTTTGCAAACAGCTACACGGGTCTGAAAGGGTGTAGCCTTTGCAAAAAATATTGCTGCACACTGATGATGTCAGATGTTTAAACTGTGGTATTTTGATGCTACTATGGCATTTCAATGGTTGGTACTCCATGTGCTTTCCATCATGGGGGTGTATTTGTGGGAACAGTCAACTATACATTGGGTCCAAATGATAGATTTTTCTTTCATGCCAAAAATCATTTGAATATTAGGTGAATATTAAGCTCTGATTTGAGTTCCTGCCATAAATATATCAAAACCTGATTCTTGATCATTAATGTGTATCGCTAAGAACTTAATCTGGATTATTTAATGGTGATTTTCTCAACATTTGGATTTTTTTTAACCCTCGGATTGTAGATTTTCAGAGTTTTACCTCAGAAAAATCACAATTACTAGAAATGTTCGCTACACATGTCTGAAAAGATGTAGCTCTTGCAAATAATAACGCTGCACACTGACCATCAGATGCTAGAACTGTGGTATTTGTATTATAATTATTTTTATAGGGGTTTTCACCTTTATTGATAGAACATTGGAGATTTAAAGATAGGAAAGTGTGGGGAGCAGAGAGAGGGGAAGGATCGGCAAAGGGACTCGAGCTGGCAATCGAACTCAGGTCGCCGCGAGCACCTGGGTGCAATATGTCAACGCACTAACCACTAGGCTATTGGCGCCAACTGAATTGTGGTATGTTGATGCAACTTTGACATTTCAATGGTTGGTACTCAAAGGTACTTAACATTGTGGATTACCACGGGAATATTTGTGGGAATAGTCAACTATAAATTGTACGGTTCAAAATAATAGATTTTTAAAAATTGAATATGGTAACACTTTACAATAAGGTTCATTAGTTAATGCATTTACTAACATGAACTAATCATGAACAACACTTGTACAGCATTTAATAATCATAATTGAACATTTACTAATGCTTTATTAACATCCAAGTCTATGCTTGTTAACATTAGGTAATGCACCGTGAGTTAACATGAACTAACAATGAACAACGGTATTTTCATTAACTAATGTTACATGAACAAATACTGTAGTAAATGTATTGTTCATTGTTTGTTCCAGCCTAAACTCACCAGAAAACGTAAGTATTTTACATTTTGTCAGTTTAGTGGCTTATTCGTACAAATTCGTACGAGTTCATTCGTACGAAATTATACGATTTTAAAAAGGAGGCGTGGCACCTAACCCCACCCCTAAACCCAACCGTCATTGAGGGATGAGCAAATCGTACGAAAATGTATTGAAATGAATTGGATCGAACAAATTCATACGAATTAGCCACTAAATCAAAAAGTTACGAATTGCCGTGAGATTGTGTTGGTTTGTTCATGTTGGTAAATGCATTAATTAACATTAACTAATAAACCTTATTGTAAAGTGTGACCTTGAATATTAAGTAAAGATTATGTTCAGAGACAATATTTTGTAAATTTCCTACCATAAATATATGAAAATTACATTTTTGACTATTAATGTGCATTGCTAAAATCTTAATCTGGACACATTTCATTTTAACCCTCAGATTGTAGATTTACACATAGTTTTACCTCAGCTAGGTTTCCTACACATGTCTGAAAAGGTGTAGTCCTTGCAAACAATACTGCTGGTGGTGCAAGATGCTAGTACTGCGGTATCTTTGATACAGATTTGTACTATGGCATTTCAATGGTTGGTACTCAAAGGTATTTGCCATCATATAATGCAACGAAGACCCTTATTATAGATGCTCTCAAATATTTATATGCATATGTGACAATAAAAGCTTAATTCATTGCTGAAACAATTTCAAATGAAGAATATACAGATCTTGAAGTTCTTGAACGTATAGCAGATGGAAAATCTCAAATGTGGACATTATGTGGAGTGATGAGGAAGATGAAGATTATTAAACAAGGTGCATCTGTACAACAAAAACCTCAACATTAAAGTAAAAATGTTACAATCTTACTGTTTGTGATTTTGTAAATAAATTTCAAGATTATACCAGCAGTCATGTAAGCTTTTTATTAATGATGGAATATTATTTTTACTTTATTTATTTTATATTGGGATATTGTTCGGGAGGTACAACTGTTCTGACCTGATGTCTGCTGAAATGGACTAAAAATATATATACTTGAAGGTTGTTGAATTTGTATTATTATAATTTGGTCTCATTTATAGGAGCCTCGAGTACTGTGAAAACATACTCTTACATTGTTCAGAACATAATTCGGGTCTGAAGGGGTTAACCCTTTTAGAATTATGTTGTGAAAATTGTCAAAGTATGTTTTCACAGTTCCTGAGGCATCAGGTCAGGACAGTTGTATTTCCTGAACATTATTCCATCGTAAAATACAACAACAACAAAAAAACTTTTATTTATATATTTATTCATTTATTTTTATTTTATTTTATTTATGAGTTTTATTTATTTAAATAAAGCTTTATTTTATTCATTAAGATTGTTACATTTTTACATTAATTTTGAGGTTTTTGTTGTACAGATGCACCTTGTTTATAACAATCTTCATCTTCCTCATCACTCCACATAATGTCCACATCTGAGATATTTCTATCCGCTATATGCTCAAGAACTTCAAGATCTGTATATTTTGCATATGAAATTGTTTCAGCAATGAATTTGTTCAACGATATATTAAAATATATCTCATATACAGTTGAAATCAGGATTTTTAGCCCCCCTTTGAATTTATTTTTCTTTTTTAAAAATTTCCCAAATGATGTTTAACAGTGCAAGGAAATTTTCACAGTATGTCTGACAGTCTGATAATATTTTTTCTTCTGCAGAAAGTCTTATTTGTTTTATTTCGACTAGAATCAAAGAAGTTTTACATTTTTTAAGGTCAGTATTATTAGCCTCTTTAAGCTATATTTTTTCGATAATCTACAGAACAAACCATCGTTACACAGTAACTTGCCTACTTACCCTAACCTGCCTAGTTACCCTAATTAACCTAGTTAAACCTTTAAATGTCACTTTAAGCTTTATAGAAGTGTCTTGAAAAATATCTAGTGTAATATTATTTACTGTCATCATGACAAAAAATATATCATATCATTTATCAAATAAATCAGTTATTAGAGATGAGTTATTAAAACTATTATGATTAGAAATGTGTTGAAGAAATCTGCTCTCCGTTAAACAGAAATTGGGGAAGAAAATAAACAGGGGGGCTAATAACTCTGACACTGTATATGATGACATACAGCCTATATTTATGAGGTCCAGGCAACATTTCCAGGTGTTGATGAATAGGTTACTATTTATTAAAACTTTACATTTAAGTACAGCAGTTTTCTTTTTACTTTAAGAACAGGAGCCTACGGTTTCTAATTAACTTTTAAAAGCACATTTTAAATGTCGACTTTTTATTATTATTATTATTATTATTATTATTATTATTATTATTGCCTATAAGCACAGTACAGTGTTAATGTTCAAACTATTTATAATGTTTAAAGTAGATGACAGTAATAAATATTTTTAATAATAGACATTAATCTGCCTCATCATTATGGTGGTACTTGGAGAGATAACTGTTTTTCTGAGGTGGTACTTGATGAAAAAAGTTTGATCTATAACTTTAATGATGATTTATTTTCAATATTTCTCAGATTTTCTCAAAAACCCACAGATTTTCACATAGTTTTACCTCAATTGCCAAAAATGTCCTCTTATTTTGTGGTCCAGAGTCACATATCTTCATGCTGACAAACTGCATGAATGTTTATTTGGGCGTATTTGGGCGGTTGTCGCATAATTTGTTCATTGATTAACAAAAACAAAGCTCCACTGAGACCATAAATACCTATAATCCACAAACATTTTTTTTTTCTGGCGCATATTTAATTCAAATTGGTGGTGAGAAAAATCAGAGCGCCAAAGTCATTGTTTTATCTGATAGACATCAATCATGTTATCATCACTCCGATATCCTCCACATATATTTGATAAAGCGTCTTCCGAAACTCGTTATTCTTGTAAAGTAAGCATCAAATTAGTTTTTGACTCATCTTGTTTTTCCCCCCCACCTCCCTCAGTTTATCTCGTCAAGTCTTCTCCTCCGCCCACTCTCGTCTCTCTCCTTGTTTTTCTCCTCCAAATGAACAGCTTGAGAAATAAAGCAGAGGAACTTTACATTGTGCCGGAGAGAGAGGGGGGTGAAAATTACGGGCAGTGTCAGATAATTGAGCTTGTCTTAAGAGACGGGCTAATAACAGACACAGATGCGGAAGCCGTGTCAGTCTGTGAGCGCGCTGACAGACTCTCTCTTGTCGCTGATGAGCTGCGTAGGGGAAAATCGTTCCATGCAAACTGCTTCGTTATTACGATCTGGCAAGCGCCGCGCATGTGTGTGTGTGTGTGTGTGTGTGTACCCAATTCAGCCCGAACTGACAGAATCCGATTGACCGGGAAACATTCATGCCCTTTATTCTCTTTATACTCGCCAACAATGCAGATAATTACTGCGGCAAGAAAAACTGAAAATAGAATTTCGCAGCATGCAGTTGGGGGGGAAAAACAATGCAGGCGCTGTCACCGGGAGCATTTCTGTGTCTGATGAAATTGGCCCAGTCACTATTTACTCACAGTGGGAGAATGTCTCAATCTTAGACAGCCTCCTACATTTCTGCCTACCTCACAAAATGCGTGCTCGAAGACGTCTCGGTGTACGCTACAACCTAACCCGGCTGCCGCATCTACAACCGCCGGCGACACTCGCTGGTGTCAAAGGGTCAGGGAAATATCGGGAGTTGCTCATCCGTGTGACGTCACGATTTATCAATGGGGTTTATGTTGCTGTTTTTGTGTGTCCATTTAGTGTAAATGGGACCTGGTCATATGAATTAGGGTTTCATATGAAACGGTGGGAGATCTGTCACAAGAAAAAAACAAGAGGTATATATATACCACTCACCAGCCACTTTAAACAAATTATTCAAAGATGATTCCTTGGATTTACTCAATTTTTTTACGTTAAGTGGTTGTAAACAATTTAGTTGGGCTGAATTTAAACAAACAACTTAAGTAACATTGCTCAATTTAATTTGTTTGTTTAAATTCAACACAAATAAATTGTTTGCAACAGTTTTGCATGCAACACTTTTTTCAGTGTAGGTACCCTTGTCCAACTGCTAGTTAACGTAAATTTCTAATCAGCCAATCATATGGCAGCAACTCAATGCATTTAGGCAGGTAGACATGGTCAAGACGATCTCGCATTCGTTTCATACAGATTAAAAAAACAGAAAGCTTTTGTTTTCAAGTGCACTTGCTTCATTTAAAAGTAGAGATTTCAAGCTTTATGTGGATATATTTCTCGTGTCTGTGAAACAAGTATTCACTGAGATTCCAGCACACGCCTGGTCTGAGCTTCTCCCCTGGATAATCTTCGGTCTATATCGATTGCTGATTGGCTCCTGTACTAGTAGGCGGGGCTTCATTCAATATATTCACCGTTACACTTTCCCCATTCAAAACTATAGGAGTGACACATCTTGTGTATTCTAGAGTCTTTGGTAATGCTCACTAGTCTTGAGTACTTTTAAAAGGGCTACTTTTACTCTACTTGCACTAAATTCTTAGGCACTTCATGGTACTTTTACTTGAGGTTGATTTTTCTGTACTCTTTCCACCCCTAGTGATTAGTAGCTGTGTTTCCATCCAAAGATGTGAATTAGATTTATGTGCAAAACTCTGAGATACTCTAAATAAAACAGCATTTGCATTCAGTGAGTCAATGAGAAGTATTTTACGTTTTGTCAGTTTAGTCCTACGAAATTGTATGATTTTAAAAAGGAGGCGTGGCACCTAACCCCACCCCTAAACCCAACTGTCATTGGGGGATGAGCAAATCATACTAAATCGTAAGTATTCACCTTATTCTCCGTGTACGAGTGGGCGCAGCCATTTGAATCATTTTGGCTCGAGACTTCCGGTCTCATTCACTTCCATTCATTTTTAGACGTTAAAAACAGCTCGTTCTGCTGCTTGGTGTTGCAAACTGATGTTTTCTTATTATATTATTCTACTTTGTCTGTATTGTCATGCAAACACTTGTTTGTAGAGTAACTAGTTTGACCGTTTTTTGCCGTTTAATATTCATAGTCATTTCTGCTATAGGCAGCTGAATCGGAATTTCTAAAACAATCGCTAAACGCGCGCATTGAAGAATAAGGTCGATTAGATGGTACGAATTCATACGAATTAGCCACTAAATCAAAAAGTTGCAAATTGCCGTGAGATTGCGTTAGATCTGCTGCAGTTCAAACCGAGCATGGACCGGGGTGGGCCAAGTCGGAGCACTCGCTTTGGTCTTCCACGGGCTCTGCACTGGTTGGGGAAATTCCTAATTGAACCAAAACAATAGATTACAATTGTCTTAAGATTGACAAGTAATTTTCGGGACATTGCAACCTGTACAACCTGGGAACTTTAATAAAAAATTTTTTTTAAACTGAGCATCAGAATGGGAAAGAAAGGTGATTTAGGTGGCTTTGAACGTGGTATTGTTGTTGGTGTCGGGCTGGTCTGAGTATTTCAGAAACTGCTGATCTACTGGGATTTTCACGCACAACCATCTCTAGGGTTTACAGAGAATGGTCCGACAAAGAGGAAATATCCAGTGAGCGGCAGTTCTGTGGGCGCAAATGCCTTGTTGATGCCAGAGGTCAGAGGAGAATGGCCAGACTGGTTCCAGCAGTAACTCAAATAACCACTTGTTACAATCTCTGAACAGACAACACGTCCAACCTTAAGACCGATGAGCTAAAGCAGCAGAAGACCACACCGGTTGCCACTCAAATGCCTACAGAACAAACCACTGTTATACAATGACTTGCCTAATTAACCTAGTTAAGCCTTTAAATGTCACTTTAAGCTGAATACTAGTGCCTTGAAAAATATCTAGTCAAATATTATGTGCTGTCATCATGGCAAAGATACTTACTGTATTATTAGTGTAACTGCATTTAGTAAAAATCATCGCAACTTGTACTTAAATTAAGACAATAGATTTTAACATAACTGAACATGCATTATATATGAAATTGGGTCTCTGTGCAGATAGAGTGACCATAAGTCATCTTTTTCCCAGACACATCCATTTTTTTTGGACTTTTGAAATTCATCTAGGGGTGATTTCTAAATGTCTGATTCAGCTTTAGTTTTCTATAGTGGTTGTTAATTTGATGTGATTCTGCATTGTTTTACACCTTTTTTAAGCCTGATTTGCTATACTTATGCTTGACTGTGAATTTTTTTTTTTAGATTGATTATCTTGATTATCTGATCGGCTAATAATAATAATAATAACAACAAAAAATGGGAACACTTTATAATAACTGTGCACTATGAATCATTTATTAAGCATTAGCACATTTCATTCATTATTTATTAAGCATTAACTCTACATTAATAGATGTTAGTAAACAGTTTATAACTGCAGCTACAAATACTGTATTCTTGACTTATAAACACGTTTAATGTGCTTAATGATTGTGTTTTCCTACTTTGTTAATAATTCATTTTCATTACTAAATTAAGTATTGCATTATTTACTAACCATCTGTTTAAGAATAGTTGTTTTTTTAGGTTATTCAGAATGAGTAAATAAATGATTAATTCATTTATAAATCTCTTATGAAAATCTGAGAAAATTGTCTTTAAAATTGTCTAAAGGAAGTTCTTAGCAAAGCACATTACTGAACAAAAAATATATATTTTTACATATTTATGGTAAAACATTTACTAAACATTCTAATGAAACGCACTGTAAAACATACAAGTTGACTTTACTTAAAATAAATGTGTAATCCTGCTGTTTTTAAAATGATTAGTTGACTTTATGTAAAAAGTTTGTAAACCAATTGCCTTACAATTTATAAGTAAATGCACTATGTGCATAATTATAAAAGAATAAGTTAAGTCCACTTAACAGTTTTAAGTTCCAATGGGTTTACTCACTTTTTTAAGTAAAGTCAACTTGACACCTTTGATGTCAATAGGTTTACTCACTTTTTTAAAATTAAATACTATAAAAGTAAATACACTGTAAAAGAAATGCAGGGTTCCACACAATTCATTCATGTTGTCCCAACAATAATCAATTAGGTTAATTAGCAAATTGAAGAGGATTGAACATAAAACAATTAAGTTGTCCGCAAAAAATTGCACAGCGTGTTGTTTCAGCTCATTTTAAGTAAGTAATCTGAACAAGCAAGAAACATTTTTGGAGTGTAATTAGTCTTTACAGTGTGATCTTAATATTCTAAAGATTTTTTGGCATAAAAGAAAACTCTACTGCCAAAAATATACCTGTGCCACATCCTGTAAAAAATGCTGGGTTCCACACATTCCTTCACACAAAGTTCACTTAATCTTTTAAAAAATAATTTAATGTGGATTGAACATGAAACAATTTAGTTTATTTAATAATAACGTTATACAAATATGGCAGAATGAATGCAAAACACGTAAAGCAGTTCCTTAAAGTTGGAAATATACAAATAATGAAATGGCAGCCCAAAGCCCTGATGTAAACCTTATTGAAAATCTACGTAAAATCCTTAGTGACTAAGATAACTGAGTGCTGGCGCCTTCAGAGATTTCGTTTAGTTTTCATTGCAGTTTTGCATTTTACTGTGTTGAAAAAGTTGAAACTGCATTGTGAATTATGTTGATTCAACTCATATTAAAATCCCAAATCAGAAAAGGATTGGGAGAGTATCTAAAACACAAATAAAAAAAGAAAAAGTGATTTCCAAATTGACTTTGACTTGTATTTCATTGCAGATAATATAAACACAAAATGTTTTGTCTGGTCAACTTCATTTCATTTGTAAATATACATTCTTTCCTGTCATTCAGACCTGCAACACAATCCAATAAAAGTTGGAACAGGAACAATTTAGGCTAGTAATCAGGTAAACTGGTTTAATAATGATGTGATTTGAAACTGGTGATGTCAACAAGTGATTGTAATTATAATTTGGTAAAAAACAACAGCCAAGAAAGCTCTAGTCCTTTAGGAGCAAAGATGGGCTGAGGATCGTCCGTTTGCCAACAAATACATGAGAAAAATATTGAACTGTTTAAAAACAATGTTCCTCAAATAAAGAGAGGAGGAAATTTGGATATTTCACCTTCAACAGTGCAGAACATCATTAAAAGATTCAAGAAATCTGGAGGAATTTCAGTGCCTAAAGGACAAGGGCGCAAGTCTAAGCTGAACAACCGTGATCTCCGATCCCTCAGGTGGCGCTGCATCAAGAATCCTCATTCATCTATAAGCCATATCACCACTTGAGCTCAGGACTACTTTGGCAAACCTTTGTCAAGTACCACAATGTGTAGTTACATTCACAAATGCCAGGTGAACTGTACTGTGCCAAACGGAAGCCCTATGTTAACAGTGTCCAGAAGCGCTGCCGACTTTTCTGGGTTCTAAGGCATCTGGGATGGACCATCACACAATGGAAACGTGTACTGTGGTCAGATGAATCAGTATTTCAGGTATTTTTCTGGAAGAAAGAAAAAGGATCATCTAGACTGCCAGGGTCCGTCATGGTATGGGGTGGTGTCAGTGCCCTTGGCAAAGGTAACTTGCACTTCTGTGATACACCATTAATGCAGAGAGATTTTTGAGCACAATACGCTGCCTTCTTTTCCAGAGATGCACATATTTCAACAAGACAATGCAAAACCACAGTCTGCACACCTTATAAAGTCCTGGCTATGGAGGAAGGGGATACGGGAACTTGACTGGCCTGCCTGCAGTCCCGACCTGTCTCCAATAGAGAATGCGTGACACCTGAAACACTTCATCACTTGGTGTCTTCAGTCCCTAGACCTCTTGTAAGTGTTGTAAAAAAGAATGGCAACTTTACAAAGTGGTAAATTGTTTACTGTCCCAAATTTTTGCAATGTGTAGCAAGAACCAACACTTAAGTACGTGTTTATTTAAATAAAAAAAAATGATGAGGAACACATTAAATAATGTTTGTTGTTTTGTCTGCATTGAGATACTGTCAAAACAAATTTAGAAATCACTTCTTTCTTTTTTATTTGCATTTTTTGTCCCAACTTTTTCTGATTTGGGGTTGTAAATAAGTAGTTTGTTCACTAGTTTTATTTCAGTGTAGTTCAGTGGTTCAGTTTCACACATGGCAATAACAAAACACAACTGAAAAACAATAACAGAGAAAAAGAGAGAGTTACATACCGAAATTCTCTCCAGTGTCCCTCCCCATCCAGTTCCCGAGGGAAAACGTGGAGGCTTTTATCAGTGCAGTCCAGCAGAAAGTGGCCCATCCACAGTACAGCGATTTCACTTATCAGAGGCGCAGCGTGGCCGGGGGTCCGCGCTCGGGCCTCCCATCGATCGGCTCGCTCCGCCGACGCTGCTTTCACAGGAAAATATCACTTTACACTCGTCTTTCCCTCTATCAGAGGAGCCGGACAGCACACAAGGTCAGAAAGAAGTCATCCAAATAAAACTCACCTAGAGTTGACGTCAGAACTATCAGCCTCCTCTGTATACTTCTGTTTAACAAAAAGAAGATTTGTTTTCAACTAATTTTAAACATAATAGTTTTAATAACTCATCTCTAATAACTGATTTCTTTTATCTTTGTCATGATGACAGCACATAATATTTGACTAGATATTACTCAAGACAGCTTAAAGGGATAGTTAAAGGCTTAATGTTAAAGTTAGGGTAGGTAGGCAAATCATTGAATTATGATAAATATATTTTTTTTGTAGCCAATCAATAAAAATATTACTTAATATTTACTAATAATGGCACTTTTATTCCTGATGTTTTGTGCATTGGTGTGCACACTCAAACCAGCACCGCTTTGCTTCATCATGAGGTGTTAAATGTTGCTAAATTAAAAAAATATATATAAAAAGAAATATCACTTAAGTACTAAATAATATTGACCTTAAAATGTTTATTATTATTATTATTATTATTATTATTATTATTATTATTAAAAACTGCTTTTATTCTAGCCGAAATAAAACAAATAAGACTTTCTCCAGAAGAAAGAATATTATAGGGAATACTGTGAAAATTTGCTTCCTCTGTTAAACATCATTTGGGAAATATTTTAAAAAGTATAATAATCTCAACTGTATCTGCTGGGTTTTATCTGTCACCATAAAGGCCGGAGATGCTTCAGGATTCTGGGAAATGGCTGATGATTCGGAGGCCCGTTTCAATCTGCCCCGCTCCGCGCACCTGACTTCACGCGCCACTATTACAATATTCAGATTACCGTGCTAAATTATTGTTCTGGTGTGTACAAGCCTTTATACACAGATAATCAATGAAGAACATGTAAAGCAGCTCCTTAAAGTTGGAAACAACTAATGAAATGGCAGCCCAAAGCCCTGATGTAAACCTTATTGAAAATCTACATAAAATCCTTAGTGACTAAGATAACTGTGTGCTTGCATCTTATTAGTCAAAATGAATAGTTTTAATAATTCAATTCTAATAACTATTTACTTTTATTTTTGATTAATAATATTTGACTAGATATTCTTCAAGATACTTGTATTCAGCTTAAAGTGACATTTAAAGGCTTAACTAGGTTAATTAGGTGAACTAGGCAGGTTAGGGTAATTAGGCAAGTCATTTTAGAATGATGGTTTGTTCTGTAGAAGATCAATAAAAAAATATTACTTAAGGGCGCTAATAATATTGACCTTAAAATGGTTTAATAAAAATTAAAACCTGCTTTTATTCTAGCCTAAATAAAACAAATAAGACTTTCTCCAGAAGAAAGAATATTATTGGAAATACTGTAAAAAATTGGCTTTCTCCGTTAAACATCATTTGGGAAATATTTAAAAAAGTATAATAATCTCAACTGTATCTGCTGGGTTTTATCTGTCACCATAAAGGCCGGAGATGCTGGAGGATTCTGGGAAACGGCTTGGGGAAAGGTGATGATTCGGGGGCCCGTTTCAATCTGCCCCGCTCCGTGCACCTGACTTCACGTGCCACTATTACAATATTCAGATTACCGTGCTAAATTATTGTCCTGGTGTGTACAAGCCTTTATACACAGATAATCAATGCAGAACATGTAAAGCAGCTCCTTAAAGTTGGAAACAAATAATTAATGAAATGGTAGCCCAAAGCCCTGATGTAAACCTTATTGAAAATCTACATAAAATCCTTAGTGACTAAGATAACTGTGTGCTTGCATCTTATTAGTCAAAATGAATAGTTTTAATAATTCAATTCTAATAACTATTTACTTTTATTTTTGATTAATAATATTTGACTAGATATTCTTCAAGATACTTGTATTCAGCTTAAAGTGACATTTAAAGGCTTAACTAGGTTAATTAGGGTAAAGTTAGGGTAATTAGCCAAGCCATTTTAGAATGATGGTTTGTTCTGTAGAAGATCAATAAAAAAAAAATTACTTAAGGGCGCTAATAATATTGACCTTAAAATGGTTTAATAAAAATGAAAACCGGCTTTTATTCTAGCCTAAATAAAACAAATAAGACTTTCTCCAGAAGATAAAATATTATAGGAAATACTGTGAAAAAATATCTTCCTCTGTTAAACATCATTTGGGAAATATTTAAAAAAGTATAATAATCTCAACTGTATCTGCTGGATTTTATCTGTCGCCATAAAGGCCGGAGATGCTTCAGGATTCTGGGAAACGGCTTGGGGAAAGGTGATGATTCGGGGGCCCGTTTCAATCTGCCCCGCTCCGCGCACCTGACTTCACGCGCGGCTATTACAATATTCAGATTACCGTGCTAAATTATTGTCCTGGTGTGTACAAGCCTTTATACACAGATAATCAATGCAGAACATGTAAAGCAGCTCCTTAAAGTTGGAAACAATTATTGAAATGGCAGCCCAAAGCCCTGATGTAAACCTTATTGAAAATCTACATAAAATCCTTACTGACTAAGATAACTGAGTGCTGTAATCTTATTAGTCAAAACGAATAGTTTTAATAATTCAATTCTACTAACTATTTACTTTTATTTTTGATTAATAATATTTGACTAGATATTCTTCAAGATACTTGTATTCAGCTTAAAGTGTCATTTAAAGGCTTAACTAGGTTAATTAGGGTAAAGTTAGGGTAATTAGCCAAGCCATTTTAGAATGATGGTTTGTTCTGTAGAAGATCAATAAAAAAGTAATATTACTTAAGGGCGCTAATAATATTGACCTTAAAATGGTTTAATAAAAATTTAAACTTGCTTTTATTCTAGCTGAAATAAAACAAAACTTTCTCCTGAAGAAAAAGTATTATAGGGAATACTGTGAAAATTTGCTTCCTCTGTTAAACATCATTTGGAAAATATTTTAAAAAGTATAATAATCTCAACTGTATCTGCTGGGTTTTATCAGTCACCATAAAGGCCGGAGATGCTGGAGGATTCTGGGAAAGGTGATGATTCGGGGGCCCGTTTCAATCTGCCCCGCTCCGTGCACCTGACTTCACGCGCGGCTATTACAATATTCAGATTACCGTGCGCTGGAAATTAATTGGACTAATTAACATACAAGTAAATGATGATACCGTTAACACATTTCATTAACTCAAACTGTCATTTCATGTTCGGCGTGCTCTCTGTATTGCATTACAATGAATTGAATTCATTAAATTATGCAAATGAAAGGTGG
The DNA here is from genome assembly GCF_903798145.1 of Danio aesculapii. NCBI lineage: Eukaryota > Metazoa > Chordata > Actinopteri > Cypriniformes > Danionidae > Danio > Danio aesculapii. The sequence goes on along the minus strand of NC_079443.1, from coordinate 3,065,080 downwards.
CAAGCAACGGACGGCTCCATATGAACGCTAATAGACTGTTTTCTGCCAATCTGCGGTTAGATTCAGGAGCATGTGTGCCTTCATTCACTGTGATTTGGTTGATTAAAGATTTGAAGTGGATTATGTGTGGCGGCCTGCAGCTATTTCATATGGAAAGTTACTATAGTAAATAAATATCAGCTATAGTGTTTGTGAATCACACTGAAGTACACTAATTCATCTGTTGTTGCTTTGGTAACACAACAACTATAGTAATAATGACCCAATGACCAAATGACCCAATATTATGATATACATTACAAATCACCACAGTTTACTGCAGTCAAAAGTGAGTATACTATAGTATTTAATAGAGTGTTTCAGTTCACTATGATACTACAGCTGCAGCATTCATTAACAAAGTGTTGAAAATACTATATTATATACAGTATAATTCACTTTACTATAGTATGGTCCATATTTACTACACATTAATGTGGTATTTAATCATGTGTGATTTACTATATAGTTGTTGTATTACCATAGTAACTATAAAATTACCATTATGCATTAATTCAAGTACTTTACTATAGCACAATTCAAAAACACTACAGTATTTACTATGAATTACTATAGTATTTTTGTCTCTATGTGGGTGTCAGTTCAAAAACACTACAGATTTTACTATGATAATACTATAGTAGTTTTATCTTTTTGTAGGTTGTCAGTTCAAAAACACTATGGTACTTATGAATTACTATAGTATTTTTTTCTATATATGATGTGTCAGTTCAAAAATACTATAGTATTTACTATAATTACCATAGTATTTTCATCTTTAGGTGGAGTGTCAATTCAAAAACACTATAGTGTTTACTGTAAATTACTATAGCATTTTTCTCTGTGTGAGGTGTCAGTTCAGAAACACTACAGTATTTACTATGACTTACTATAGTATTTTTGTCTCTATGTGGGGTGTCAGTTCAAAAACACTGTGGTGCTTACTATTAATTACTATAGTATTTTTTTCTTTATGCGGGGTCAGTTCAAAAACACTATATTATTTACTGTAAATTACTATAGTATTTTTGTCTCTATATAGGGTGTCAGTTCAAAACACTATGGTACTTACTATGAATTACTATAGTATTTTCTTCTCTATATGATGTGTCAGTTCAAAAACACTACAGTATTTACTATGAATTACTATAGATTTTTCTTCTCTATATGATGTGTCAGTTCAAAAACACTACAGTATTTACTATGAATTACTATAGTATTTTTGTCTCTATATGGATTGTCAGTTCAAAAACACTACAGTATTTACTATGAATTACTATAGTATTTTTGTCTCTATATGGATTGTCAGTTCAAAAACACTATGGTGTCTACTATTAATTACTATAGTATTTTTTCTCTATGTCAGGTCATTTCTGTGGTGTTCACTATGAATTACTATAGTATTTCTTCTTTATGCGGGGTCAGTTCAAAAACACTATAGTATTTACTGTAAATTACCATAGTATTTTTGTCTCTATATAGGGTGTCAGTTCAAAAACACTATGCCACACTATGAATTACTATAGTATTTTAATCTTTAGGTGGGTTGTCAGTTCAAAAACACTATAGTATTTACTATAAATTACTATAGTATTTTTCTCTATGTCAGGTCGTCACTGTGGTGTTCACTATGAATTACTATAGTATTTCTTCTTTATGCGGGGTCAGTTCAAAAACACTATAGTATTTACTATAAATTACCATAGTATTTTTATCTCTATATAGGGTGTCAGTTCAAAAACACTATGGTACTTACTATGAATTACTACTGTATTTTTTCTCTATATGATGTGTCAGTTCAAAAACACTACAGTATTTACTATGAATTACTATAGTATTTTAATCTTTAGGTGGGGTGTCAGTTCAAAAACACTACAGTATTTACTAAAAATTACTATAGTATTTTTTCTCTATGTCAGGTCGTCACTGTAGTGTTTACTATGAATTACTATAGTATTTTTATCTTTTTGTGGGTTGTCATATCAAAAACACTATAGAATTTAATATAAATTACTATAGTATTTTTGTTTATATGGAGTGCCAATTCAAAAGCACTACAGTATATACTATGAATTACTATAGTATTTTATTCTTTAGGTGGGTTGTCAGTTTAAATACACTACAGTATTTACTAAAAATTACTATAGTATTTTTGTCCCTATGTCAGGTCATCACTGTGGAGTTTACTATGAATTACTATAGTATTTCTTCTTTATGCAGGGTCAGTTCAAAAGCACTACAGTGTTTACTATGAATTACTATAGTATTTGCTTCTTTGCATGAGTTGTCAGTTCAAAAACACAATAGTATTTACTGTAAATTACCATAGTATTTTTGTCTCTATATAGGGTGTCAGTTCAAAAACACTTTGGTACTTACTATGAATTACTATAGTATTTTAATCTTTAGGTGGGTTTTCAGTTCAAAAACACTATAGTGTTTACTAAAACTTACTATAGTATTTTTTATCTATGTCAGGTCATCACTGTGGTGTTTACTATGGATTTCTATAGTATTTCTTCTTTATGCGGGGTCAGTTTAAAAACGCTATAGTTATTTACTATGAATTACTATAGTATTTTTATCTTCATGTGGGATGTGTGTTATAATATTTTTGGGCATTATATTGCATTGATTATTTGCGATTTCAGCAGCCCAAACTCCAGTGAGTACTCCATCGTTTGGAAAATATATGAATGTTTCTTTAATAATTTAATGTAATGTAATGTGGACACCACATAACACTTTAAACTGGTCATTGTAAATAGCGACCCCTGTGGCCATTAGTGAACTACAGCATTTGCGCATACTTTCAATTGTGATTTAAAAGATACAAGACCACCCACAACAATAAAAAGCCTGAATGTGAATCAATGCCCTACTGATCAGAGATGTTAAAAACACAAAGGCTGTCCGTTTGCATTACACTGCAGTCACACGCTGAATGCTGAACATGCAGAAGTTTGCATCAAAACACATTTACCATGTCAAATAGTAATAAAATCAAAGTACAAAAACATACACACTCATAAAGTGATGCAGTTTAAAATAATAATAATAATAATAACAATAAACAACATTTCTTTGCAATGAAACTAAAAGTTGCAACTAAAGTTCTGAAGGTGCCAGCACTCAGTTATCTTAGTCACTAAGGATTTTACATAGATTTTCAATAAGGTTTACATCAGGGCTTTGGGCTGCCATTTCATTATTTTTATATTTCCAACTTTAAGGAACTGATTTACATGTTTTGCATTCATTTTGTCATATCTGTATAAAGGCTTGTGCACACCGGGACAATAATTGGTCAACATTTAACACCTCATGACGAAATAAAGAGTGTGTAATGTTGAGTGTGCACAACGATTGCCATTTTTAAAGAAAAAAAAAAAACGTGTCTGCCTCATTTTGTTTTCCTTTCTTTAGATTTGTTTGACATCATCATACCTGCCTACATTTGTCTTTGAAATTCCGGAAGACCCAAATCCCGCATATACGCGTCAATACAAGAATAACACAGAATGGTCTAGTCGAGCACACAGGAATTACAGATCAAACTGAATTCAGAGGGGATTTTTCTTTCATGGCTTGTAACTTTTTTTGAGCAGGGGTATGTGTGTGTGTGTGTGTGTGTGTGTTGCAGTGGAGGAGGTTAAACACAAGTAAAATAGTTTATGCTATAAATACAGAAGGAAAAAAACACATGGGCGTCCACTGAGTGGACAGGAACATATATATGGATACTCTAAAGCAACCAATCAAATTCTTCTTCCTCGCAAATATCTTTTGTTTCTTTGCATCTGATTAAATATACACTAACGGCCACTTTAATAGGTACACCTTACTAGTACCGGGTTGGACGCCCTTTTGCCTTCAGAACTGCTTTAATCCTTCATGGCGTAGATTTGTCAGCTGCACATCCATGATGCGAATCTCCCATTCCACCACATCCCAAAGGTGCTCTATTAGATTGAGATCTGGTGACCGTGGAGGCCATTTGAGTGCAGTGAACTCATTATCATGTTCAAGTGTGTTATCCTACTGAAGAAGCCATCAGAAGATGGAGACACTGTGGTCATAAAAGGATGGACATGGTCAGCAACAATACTCAGGTAGGCTGTGTATTGACCATGTCTACATGCTTAAATTTATTGAGTTGCTGCGTTGATTGGCTGATTAACAATTTGTGTTAAAGAGCAGTTGGACAGGTGTACCTAATAAAGTGGCCGGTGAGTGTATGTTACTCTTATGATCAAATATCAAATAGGACTAAAGTAGTGACCTCAAAATGTAGAGCATTGTATATTGTTCCCTAATTTTGATCTATACTGTAAATTTGAGCCTATATACTGTAGTGTTTTTGAATCATACTATAGTAAAGTGACCCAATACCCAAGTTTTTGCAACTATGCAGTATATTATACGTTAATACATCAGTTATTTATTGCAGTTTATCCTTTCAGCGTGGTTAATATTATAGTTAAATACTCTATCATATAGAGAGAACAGGTGGCTGAGTGGTTAGCACTGTGTCCTCATAGCAAGAAGGCCGCTGGTTCGAGTCTCGGCTGGGTCAGTTGGCATTTCTGTGTGGAGTTTGCGTGTTTTCCCCGTGTTGGCGTGGGTTTACTCCGGGTGCTCTGGTTCCCCCCACAATCCAAAGACATGCGGGTATGGGTGAATTGAATAAACTAAATTGTCCCTAGTGTGTGAATGAGTGTGTGTGGATGTTTCCCAGTACTGGGTTGCAGCTGGAAGGGCATCCGCTGCGTAAAACATATGCTGGAATAGTTGGCGGTTCATTCCGCTGTGGTGACCCCTGAAATAAAGACTAAGCCGATGGAAAATGAATGAATACAGAGAAGAAATATTGTATGGTTCAAAAACAAACTAAATTACTATAGCATTTTTGTATAATGTGAGTAAAATCACGATATAAACAAACAAAAAAGCAAGCAAATAAATAGTAAATGGAGAAAATAATAAACAATTTATGGAAATAATGAAGAAAAAAGCTGAATCAATTTCCACACGCACTTCTGACCGTAAAAAAAGACAACAGAAAACAGTTAAAACACCAAATGCGATGTGCTTTTAATATATGAGCCCCATCCAGAGGAAATTGCCGTAAGTGCGCTCCTAAATTGAAAATGAAAAACACATGAAAGGGGAATTTTGTTCATACTTGAGCAAGTTCAAAAATAAACAACACATTTCATATGCAATTTAAAGGGGGTGAAACGGCGGGGCCTGACGCTCTTCACGACGGCTCTGTTGATACATATTTTAACACCGACTGTCAACGCATGCATTCCAGATGAGGAGCGTATCAGACACTCTGCGGGCAGAGATGTCCTGGTCTGGACCTGCTGCTGCAGTGACATCTACTGGACTTCACACACACACAGGGGCTAAAAAGAGGTTCATTTTATAATTCTTCATTATATATATCTAGTGAACAGTACTTTGGCCAACTACAGCAGGGAAAATAAGTAATGAACATGTCATGTTTTTTTCATGGAATAATATTTCCGAAGGAGCTGTTGACATGGAATTAAACCAGATTTTGGTGAAAACCCACACAATACAAACATATAAATAAAACAAAACAAATGTGTGACATAAGGAGGAAGTATTATACTACTGAAATGTATTTAATACTTTATATAGAAGGCTTTAGACGCTTCTCATATGAAGAATGAAGTCTCATTCATCCCTCAGGTGTGAGTTTTTCACACACTTCAACAGTGTCAAAATCTTGACAGTTCTGTGGGTCTCGTCTATCAAATCTGAGCTTTATTTAGTATTCTCTATTGGATTCATATCAGGTGATTGGCTGGGCCATTCTACAGCTTAATTTTCTTTCTCTGAAAGCATTTAAGAGTTTCCTTGGCTGAGTTTTGGATCATTGTCTTGCTGAAATGTCCACCCTCGTTTCATCCTCCTCCAGCTAATATAGATGTCGGACTGAAGCAGCTGATATTCATTTACACTGTGGAAGATCAGAGGGTTGCTGAAGAACTACTGAGAGATTTCAGCTGCTGTCTGGGCTTTCCATGTCTTTCTACACCTTCCTTTCTTCATGTGTTCAATACCTTTTTCCCTGTGTCATTTCTTTTTATTACACGTAGCTTCATTTGTAAACTATTTAGATTTGTTTTCCTTGTATATGTGTATTTCTTTAGTTGTTACCAACATCTGGTGAAAATTTCAAGTCAGAAGCACCTTTAGAAAGATGTTTACTGAGAAAAATGGTGACATGTTCAATACTTATTTTCCCACTGTATTGACCTTATTCTTCAACGCGGAAATGCGCTCGTTTTTGCGATTGTTTTAGAACTTCCGACTGCCTATGGGAAAAATGACTAGGAATAATAAACGGCAGAAAACGGTCAAACTAGTTACTCTACAAACAAATGTTTTCATGACTATACATACAAATTAAAATAATACAATTAGAAAATATCAGTTTGCAACATCAAGCAGCAGAACGAGCTGTTTTTAACGTCTAAAAATGAATGGAAGTGAATGAGACCGGAAGTCTCGAGCCAAAAAGATTCCAATGGCTGCGCCCAGTCGTACACGCAGAACAAGGTGAATATGGAGGTTGATAGTAGGGCTGCACAATATATCGTTTCAGCATCGATATGGCTATGTGTGAATCTGTAATGTCAAATTGGGATTATAGTTAACAGTATTAGTATAAGTTAGTATAAACACTGTTCATAGCGCTATAATATAATGGTGTGAAAGATTTTTATTTACATTGAAAAAAATTATTCATTGGATTTACTAATTTTTTAAGTATTTGCAAATCATTGATATGGGCTGAATTTAAACAAACAAATTAAATTGAGTTATGTTCAACTTCAACTGTTTGTTTAAATAATTCTGCTTATATAAATTGTTGAATGAACCATTTTTTCCAGTGTGTTTTTAAGGCCTCTGAATGTACAATTTCAAGCCAGTTGAAACCATTTGGACGCAAGAAATGATCAAGTTTGCCACTTTAACAAAGACTAATTGTGTTTATTTACACAACCAAGACTGCAGTGTTATTTTGCATTAGATTATTGCATTTTTTGTACCTCAATACTGTTAGATCAACAGCAAAAACCAATCATTTTTGTTCTTGTGAGCCGTTTTCTTCTTGGAGATTAAACATTAAAAATGACTGCTATAGCTTTACTTGCTATTGTCAAATGTCCCCACAATGTCAGGAATACAAGTACACACACAAGTTTAGTTTCTATTATCAAATAAACAGTTTGATGATATTTCAGTCACAAAATGTGTTGTCTTAATGCAAATACTGCAGGTTTTATTTATATATGTTGGAATAAAATTGGAAAATGGTCAAATAATAATAATGTAATGAAGTGTTCATTCAATAATTTCCATTCGTCTTAGTCTCTTTATTTATCAGGGGTTGCCACCGTGGAATAAACCGACAACTCATCCAGCATGTTTTACACAGCAGATGCCCTTCCAGCTGCAACTCAGTACTAGGAAACACCCATTCACACTCAATCACACACATACACGACGGACAATTTAGTTTGGACTGTGGGGGAAACCGGAGCACTCGGAGGAAACCCACGCCAACAGAGAGAACATGCAAACTCCTCACAGAAATGCCAACTGGCCTAGCCAGGACTCAAACCAGCAACCTTCTGCTGTGAGGTGACAGTGCTGACCACTGAGCTGCCCATCAATGCATTTCAATCTTGCAAAACAACTTATTTTCCCCCCAAAAAAGTAGCAAATCTCATGCTAACTTCACCTTCACGTCAATATCGGTGGTGATATTTGAAAGAAAAGTTATTTTTATTCAGTTTTATTTCTATTAACTT